>NC_135954.1:103058808-103186308 GCF_053455715.1 Rhinoraja longicauda
CACACACACACACACACACACAGCTAGCATTGCTACCTGCCTCTCATAGAACACAGGATGGTGCAGTACAGAAACAGCAGTACAGAAACAGGCATTTTAACCCACAATGTCCGTACCAAACATAATGCCACAAAAAAAAATCCCTGCTACCTGCACTTGAAATAATCTTAGCGCTAAAGGAATCAAGGAATATGGGGAAAAAGCGGGAACGGGGTACTGATTGACAATGATCAGCCTTGATCACATTGAATGACGGTGCTGGCTCGAAGGGCCGAATGGCCTACTCCTGCACCAATTTTTCTATGTTCTATGCACATGATCTATATCCTTCATTTCCCAAACATTAAAGTGCCGCTCTAAAAGTCTCAAAACACATCACGATCCCTGGCAGCACGTTCCAGGTAGCTATCAATCTCTCTGTAAAAAACGTGCCCTGCACCTCTTCTTTAAAACCTTTCCTCCTCTCACCTTAAACCTCTATACACCTTGTGTGAAGCTTCTTCCTGCAATTTCCTGGATTATCCCTATTCCCCTTCCTAAACAAGGGAACAACATTGGCTATTCCCCATTCTTCAGGGACCTCACATGTAGCTGGTGAAGATACAAAGATCTCTCTCAGGGCCTCTGTAATCTCCTTTCTTGCCTCTCTCAATAACCTGTGATAGATCCCATTAGGCCCCGAGAACGTTTCCGCCTCATTCTTTTAGGAGACCGTTACACTTGTTTTTTGAGTCATAGAGTGATACAGCGTGGAAGCAGGCCCTTCAGCCCAACTTGTCCACACCGGCCAACATATTCCAGCTACACGATTTTACACCAGCCCGTATTTGGTTCAGATCCTTACAAACCTGTCCTATCCATGTACCTGTCTAAATGTTTCTTAAGAGTTGGGATAGTCCCAGTCTCAACTACCTCATCTGGCAGCTTGTTCCACACTCCCACCACTCTTTGTGTGAAAAAGTTATCCGTCAGTTTCCAATTAAATCTTTTCCCCTTCACCTTAAACCTATGTCCTCTGGTCCTCGATTCCCCTACCATGGGCAAGAGGCTCGCACGTGCATCAACCCAATCTATTCCTCTCATGATTTTATACACCTCAATAAGATCACCCCTCATCCTCCTGCGCTCCAAGGAATAGTCCCAGCCTACTCAACCTCTCCCTATAGCTCAGACCCTCTAGTCCTGGCAACGTCCTCGTAAATCTTCACCCTTTCCACCTTGACAACACCTTTCCTATAACACGGTGCCCAGTGCTCTGACTGCCCTGGCCTGGCCTCAATAGACAATAGACAATAGACAATAGGTGCAGGAGGAGGCCATTCGGCCCTTCGAGCCAGCACCACCATTCAATGTGATCATGGCTGATCATTCACAATCAGTACCCCGTTCCTGCCTTCTCCCCATACCCCCTGACTCTGCTATCCTTAAGAGCTCTATCTAGCTCTCTCTTGAAAGCATCCAGAGAATTGGCCTCCACTGCCTTCTGAGGCAGACAATTCCACAGATTTACAACTCTCTGACTGAAAAAGTTTTTCCTCATCTCCATTCTAAATGGCCTACCCCTTATTCTTAAACTGTGGCCCCTGGTTCTGGACTCCCCCAACATTGGGAACATGTTTCCTGCCTCTAATGTGTCCAATCCCTTAATAATCTTATATGTTTCAATAAGATCCCCTCTCATCCTTCTAAATTCCAGTGTATACAAGCCTAGTCGCTCCAGTCTTTCAACATATGACAGTCCCGCCATTCTAGGAATTAACCTAGCGAACCTACGCTGCACGCCCTCAATAGTAAGAATTCCTAACTTGATTCCATTCAGATAATAATCTGCCTTCCTATTCTTACCACCAAAGTGGATAACTTCACATTTATCCACATTAAATTGCATCTGCCATGCACCCGCCCACTCACACAACCTGTCCAAGTCACCCTGCAACCTCATAGCATCTTCCTCACAGTTCACACTACCACCTAGGTTTGTGTATGCCTTGTGTCCATCTCACTATTCTCCAGGTCCTTCTCCTTGGTGAATACCAATCCAGAGGACTCAATACATACCTCGCCTACATACTCTGACTCCAAGCAGACATGTCATCCGTATCTCACAACTTCTTTGTCAGCAATTCCACACTGGCCACCGATAGCAATTTGTCAGCAGTTCCACACTGGCCATTGCAAACTGTTGGCAGGACAATCTCTTGGCATGCTTCCTCTTTCACAAAGGACAGGGTAGAGCACAGTGAAAATTACGATTTGCTCAGCATCTTTAATCATCCAAGATACTTCACAGGCATGTTCACAAACATCGAGTGACAGACAGCCTTGTGGCAAATACCAAAAGATTGATCAAAAGGGAAAGGTTGAAGGAATGACATACAGTAAAAAGCCAAAAGGTTAGGATGGGTCTTCACCAGCTTCACCTTGTTGCATGGTCACACTGGTCTAACCATTAGGGTATAATCAAAAAGCCATAATTGAACAAGTGCACGTATTTAAGAGTTGTAGTGTTGACGGTATTTTAGGGACAAGGAAATGCGAGGCTCAGGTGTGGATGCAAGAATGGATGGGTGTCGCTGAAGCCACTGCATGCAAGGGGGCATTGAATCAACAAGTAAACAGGTTGGTGCAGGTCAGAAGTAAGGGCAGATGAACTTTTGGATACATTTATTGGGAAAGAATGAAATAGGGTCAAGAGGTATAGATGAGGGTTTCAAGCAACCGCCAAGACGAAGCCAGAATGAAATCAGTCAATGCCATGGGAAGTAGGAATGGTTGATCTTAGTAATGGTGCAGAAAAGTGATCAGACTTTTGAGGCCTAATCTGACATAATGATTGGTACCAATGTGGGAAAAGCAATAGAAGCTAACAGTCGGTAGAAAAGGTCTGCCTGAACATTCTCATCCCCATCCCTGTGTGGTGCTTACTGTGGGCACAAATAATTAGTCAAGCATTCTACGTCAAGTGTCAACAGCGTTTTATTGTCGTATGTCCTAGATAGAACAATTAAATTCTTACCTGCAGCAGCACAACAGAACATGTAAACATAGTACACTGTAAACATTATAATAAACAAGAAAAAAAACTTCAGTGTGTGTGTATATATACTCACATATACACATGTATACTATATATATATGTGTGTGTGTGTGTGTGTGTGTGTGTGTGTGTATATGTGTGTGTGTATGTATATTTATATATATATATATACACATACACACACACACACATATACATGTATATATACACACACATGCACACATATGTATACATAAAAAACAAACAATAATAGTCCAATAATAATAATAATAATATTCTATGTAGTTCAGAGCTTATTTGGAGGTTGTAGTATTTAATGTAGCTGTAGGGAAGAAGCTGTTCCTGAACATGGACGTTACAATTTACAAAGCTCCTGTACCTTCTTCCTGATGGCAGAGGTGAAATGAGTGTGTGGCCAGGTGTAGGAAAATAACTGCAGATGCTGGTACAAATCGAAGGTATCACAAAATGCTGGAGTAACTCAGCAGGTCAGGCAGCATCTCAGGAGAGAAGGACTCTGAGAAGGAAGGAAGAGAAGGAAGAGACGAAGGGTCTGAAGAAGGGTCTCGACCCGAAACGTCAGCCATTCCTTCTCTCCTGAGATGCTGCCTGACCTGCTGAGTTACTCCGGCATTTTGTGATACCTTCGTGTGGCCAGGGTGGTGTGGGTCTCTGATGATGCTGGCTGCCTTTTTGAGGCAGCGACTCCGGTAAATCTCATCGATGGTGGGGAGGTCAGAGCCCATGATGGGCTGGGCAGTCTTCTTCGCTCCTGGCCATTCAAGTTACCCAACCGGGCCGTGAAGCAACCAGTCAATATGCTCTCCACTGTTGACTTAAATTTATTGTAGCCTTCTGTGGCACTCGCCATTGTCACAGGACCAGTTATGCATCACCATCCTCATATTCATCGTGCGTCTGGAAAGCTCATCGGAAAGGCGCAAAATATGCGCAACTTCTCAAACAGAGGACTTCCCTCAAAGCATGTGTTAAGCCTCATGGTGCAACACAGAACAGACAAAATTAGTGATGGACTCGGGTATTCTCTCAGTCAAACCAATGGAGTGGATTTGGTCAAACGGCCCCATTGAGTGCAAGGTCCATCCATTAGATAACCACCAGCCAGGAAGCAACAAGCACCACTAAGGCAGCCAGCCAGGATGTTAATTGTTTTCAAAGCCACCCAGTCTACAGACATCAAGAACCATCTCTTAAGCTCCAACGGTCATTGTGAAACCTGGCTCAACTCCAGGAAAATATGTTAATAAATAATATTTATTACATATCACATCAAAAAAAATGAATAAATAAGACAAGATTCAGTCAACTTGCCATTTCAGTTGTTCCACATGATTTCATTTCTCCGGAGGCTCTCTTCTGTCTGAGGGGCTCCAACATTATCCTTGCCCTTTTAATTGTCGAGCAAGGTTTTATTGTCCATTTTTATTCCCCCTGTACGTAGGGCCCCAGTGTTCAGGCCTGGCCGGATACCAATCTTTTACAGCAATTTTATTGTTTTCCTCCTTTTGTGTCAAGTAAGATTATACTGAAATGTTTTCGTCGATAATTTGCCACCTCACACTGGGAAACATGGTGTTGAGGCAAAATTCAACACTTTAAACCTGTGTGGCTCCATTGCGATAATGTCTGCAGAGAAAAAAAGATTAATTGTTGTAAGGAAACTATTTTTTTTTTAATTTTCCTCATGGCTTGTTTTGAGATTTCTTGAGAGTGAGCCTGAAATTCTGGAGGTGTTCCAAACATGCACAGATGCCCGAATTGTAAAATTGTCGTTTTCTTTAATTCGTGCTATTAATATTTATATTACTGCTGCTTGGAGTCACAATGTTATTTAGTCATTTTAATATTGATTTTAATTTTAACATTAATATTTAATTTACTTTCTTTCAAACGGGCTCCATTTCTAGTCATTGTCCTGGTGTGTAGGTTGTGTGTGACTGCCAAACCTATCTCCTTAGGGGGTCGATACTGGAACATGACCGTTGTTTGTGCTGTGGAACTGATCCACTAGTCACATCTCAATAAAAATATAGCAAGGGAAGAAATGTGCAGGAAGGAACTGCAGATGCTGGTTTAAACCGAAGACAGACATGAAAAGCTGGAGGAACTCAGCGGGACAGGCAGCGTCTCTGGAGAAAAAGGAATAGCCGACGTCTCGGGCCGAGACCCTTCTTCAGACCAGGCAAGGGAAGAACCTAATTTTCACTGACCAGATGTTCTTCTTCTTCTTCTGTCGTATGTCTTTTAGACCTGCAGCTCCGTTGAGGTGAGCCAGGCCAACGTGTCATCGTCCAGGTCTATGCGAGTGTGGGGACCTGACCAGATGTTAATCGTGGTGCATGTTTAAAAGAGACAAAACATTCAGAACAATGACACAGCTAGTAAGGTCATGACATAAGGAATAGGAGTAGAATTAGGTCATTCGGCCCATCAAGTCTACTCCGCCATTCAATCGTGGCTGATCCATCTCTCCCTCCTAACCCCGTTCTCCTGCCTTCTCCCCATAACATAGAAACATAGAAAACAGGTGCAGGAGTAGGCCATTCGGCCCTTTGAGCCTGCACCCCCATTCAATACGATCATGGCTGATCATCCAACTCAGTATCCCGTACCTGCCTTCTCTCCATATCCCCTGATCCCTTTAGCCACAAGCGCCACATCTAACTCCCTCTTAAATATAGCCAATGTACTGGCCTCAACTACCTTCTGTGGCAGAGAATTCCACAGATTCACCACTCGATGTGTGAAAAAAAACTTTCTCATCTCGATCCTAAAAGACTTCCCCCTTATCCTTAAACTGTGACCCCTTGTTCTGGACTTCCCCAACATCGGGAACAATCTTCCTGCATCTAGCCTGTCCAACCCCTTAAGAATTTTGTAAGTTTCTATAAGATCCCCCCTCAATCTTCTAAATTCCAGCGAGTACAAGCCGAGTCTATCCAGTCTTTCTTCATATGAAAGTCCTGCCATCTGACTGACACCTGTCGTGCTCTTATTTCACAGCTCCGATGACTTGGGGTTCAGCTATGACCTCCAATGCCGTCAGTGTGGAGTTTGTATATTCTTCCTGTCTTTATAGGATCCGCGGGTTTCCACCAATTGCCTAATGGTATTCAGGTTGGCGGGTTAATTGGCCGCTGTGAATTGTTTCTGGTGTTCAGGTGAATGGGAGAATTTGGGGGGGTAATTGCTGAGAATGGAAACAGAATAGGTGATGGGGGGGAAATGGTGTGGGAATGGGCCTGCTCTGTGAGCTGGCTTAAACTCAAGGCACTGAAAGGGCCTCCTCCATGAGGTGCCACAGCTGCAGTGCGTGCATGCTCGGCGAACCCGTCCGGAGGACCCGAAGGCTCAGCGGACGACGGCACTGGGAGGGAGCTGCTGGTTATATTATAACGGCTGGTTATAAAGCAAATCTCCACCCACTCATCCCAAGTCGCAAAGAGAAGCAATACAATTAAAGCCATTCGGGCTCCATTCATGGCAGATGTGATGCCCAGTTGGGATGCAATCAGTGCGAACAACAGCGCAGAAACAGGCCCTTCGGCCCACCGAGTCTGCGCCAACTAATCTGAGGAAAGACATTCTAGCCTTAGAGGGAGTACAGAGAAGGTTCACCAGATTGATCCCTGGGATGGCAGGACTTTCATATGAAGAAAGACTGGATAGACTAGGCTTATACTCGCTGGAATCTAGAAGACTGAGGGGGGATCTTATAGAAACTTACAAAATTCTTAAGGGGTTGGAGAGGCTAGATGCGGGAAAATTGTTCCCGATGTTGGGGAAGTCCAGAACCAGGGGTCACAGCTTAAGGATAAGGGGAAAGTCTTTTAGGACCGAGATGAGAAAACATTTCTTCACACAGAGAGTGGTGAGTCTGTGGAATTCTCTGCCACAGAAGGTAGTTGAGGTCAGTTAATTGGCTATATTTAAGAGGGAGTTAGATGTGGCCCTTGTGGCTAAAGGGATCAGGGGGTATGGAGAGAAGGCAGGTATAGGTTACTGAGCTGGATGATCAGCCATGATCATATTGAATGGCGGTGCAGGCTCGAAGGGCCGAATGGCCTACTCCTGCACCTATTTTCTATGTCTCTATGTTTCTATAACTAGCAATCCTCGCACATAAACACTATCCTACAGACACTAGGGACAATTTACAATTATGCCAAGCCAATTAACCTACAAGCCTGCTCGTCTTTGGAGTCTGGGAGGAAACCGGAGATCCCGTAGAAAACCAACGCAGGTCACGGGGAGAACGTTCAAACTCAGTGCAGACAGCACCCTTAGTCAGGATCGAACCCAGGTCTCTGGCGCTGTAAGGCAGCAACTCTACCGCTGTGCCACCTTGCCACTCTGTTACAGTGTTTGTCTCATTCCTTTGATTTTTCTGTTTCGTCCTGTTTTTTTAATTTCCAAATAATTATCCAATTAATTTTGAAAGTTGTTCATGTACTGGCACGCATCACTTTTCCAGGCAGCCTCTTCATCATATCAAGAACGAAAGGCAATTATACTGCAGATTATGGAAATCTGAAGTAACGACCAAAAATGCTGGAGATTCGCATCAGTTTCTCAGCAGGGCGGCACGGTGGCGCAGCGGTAGAGTTGCTGCCTCCCAGCGCCAGAGACCCCGGTTCGATCCTGACTACTGGTGCTGTCGGTATGGAGTTTGCACTGGTGGTGCCAGTATTAAATTGTGGCAATGGTTATTTTATGCTCCCCTTCTCTATAAAAAGCAGCGTCTCGCCTTTACTCTCTGCTTTCTGTCCCATGGCCAATTTTGCTGTTCGTTTAATCATATGGACTTGAATTCTACCAACGAATCTATTCAGTGGTACTGTAGGAGAGAAAACTGCAAATGCTGGTTTAAATCGAAGGTAGACACAAAATGCTGAAGTAGCTCAGCGGGTCAGGCAGCATCTCTGGAGAGAAGGAATGGGTGACGTTTCTGTTCAAGACCCTTTTTCGGATTGATCAGTCGGGAAGAAGGGTCTCGACCCGAAACGTCACCCATTCCTTCTCTCCAGAGATGCTGCCTGACCCGCTGAGTTACTCCAGCATTTTGTGTCTATATTCAGTGGTACTTGCCAAACACCTTCTGAAAATTCATAATATACTTTCCCATCAGTGGTCCTTAGGGATAGTGGTTGAATTGCTTCCTCTGTGATTCTGTGAGTTCTGCGGTGACTGATGAGGCTAAAGTCAGGCAGACAGACTCTCCCACAGATAGGACAGGAAGGGCCTGATAGAGCAGGAAGGATAGTTCACACCGAGATGCACTGCTTCATCCCTTAAACGAAGCTTCTCTGAGCACCCAATGAAGTCCTCAATTCCATTCCAATGATCCTTTTGCAGGCAGAGGAGATTAGTGTAACTTGGCATCATGTTCAGTACAGGCACTGAGGGTCGAATGGCCTTATTTCTGTGCTGTACTGTTCTACGTTCTCCAGGAGTCAAGAGGACATGTTGCAATTATTCCAAAGGACTTGAACTTTTTTTTCTGTGCCTACCTGTGAATCACAACCTTTGACAGAGCTCAGAGTAATGTCTCTGTTCCAGATGACTGGTGTTAGGCATGGGAATGACGTTGCCTGCCCAAAGGAGCTGGCTGTAAATACGGACTCAATACTAAAATCCTGGCCTGCGCAAAGGTGCTGACTTCGGTCCACTTACCCTTGCACTTGATTTTGAGGATTTTTTCCAGAAACGATACCGGAGGTAACTTTCCATTAAGCTAGAGTTATCTGTTGTTGGTGGTGGCTCAGGGCACCAAAGGATGGAGTCTATGTGCCTACAAGGGCAGCATGGTGGTTCCAATGGATCACTCTCTATGTGACTTGCAAACTGTGTTGGCAAATGCAGGATTTCAAGGCGTAAAGAATATATGGACTGCAATCTGTTATCAGGTCTGGACGTGCATTACTTGTGATTTATATAAATGGTAAAATACGGTGATGACTGGAAACTTTAGAAACCAAATTGGATGTTCTGAAATAATAATCCTAGATGACCTTTTTTAAAGAAAAAAGTAAGCAATTGCATCAATATAACTACATAATAAAGACATGCAAGGTAAAGAATCTAAGCAGTAGTTAGCACTAATAATCAGTCATTTACTAATATGGAATAGGGATTATTCAGTTACCAGTCCTGCTCATGTCAGAAGCCTTTTCTATGTGACTTGATGTCTATAATAAATAAACATAATTTAATTTGTTTATTTTCTGAAATAGTAGCAAATTTGCAAAATAACTGTATATTTTCAAAGTTTTGATGTGTAATCTTTGTGAAAGTACTGTTACTAATCTTTGACAAAGTAGTCCTTGCAATATCACAACACATGGTGGTAGAGTTGCTGCCTGACACCCGGGTTCGATCCTGACTACGGGTGCTGTCTGTACGGAGTTTGTACGTTCTCCCCGTGACCGCGTGGGTTTTCTCCGAGATCTTCGGTTTCCTCCCACACTCCAAGAACGTTACGGGTTTGTAGGTTAATTGGCTTGGTGTATGTGTAAATTATCCCTTGTGTGTGTAGGATAGTGTTAATGTGCGGGGATCGCTGGTCGACACGGACTCGGTGGGCCGACAGGCCTGTTTCCGCGCTGTATCTCTAAACTAAACTAAGCTAAACTAAGAAACATTTTCATCGCCCCAGTACCTCACCACGTTTGTGCACAGGACAATAAACACAGGAGAGCATGGAGTACTGCTGCCTAGTAACATAAATTATGTATTGAGTACCAAATTTGTATATAGGTGTGTGTAGTGGCCTGGCGGAGGCCAGAGAAAAGGCTGGACGCCAGGCAGGTTTAGCAAAAGGTCTTTATTTGGACTGTGAGCTCCTGCTCACAGCGAAGTCCACCTAGGGATAAACCACACCTCCCAATGGGCTGACCTTTAACCCCTTAAGCCTGTCCGTCAAGTGACGAGGGGGCTGACCCAAGGAGTGGCCTGATCCCCAGGGACCGCCACCAACAGCGGCACGGTAGCGCAGCGGTAGAGTTGCTGCTTTACAGCGAATGCAGCGCCGGAGACTCAGGTTCGATCCTGACTACGGGTGCTGCACTGTAAGGAGTTTGTAGGTTCTCCCCGTGACCTGCGTGGGTTTTCTCCGAGATCTTCGGTTTCCTCCCACACTCCAAAGACGTACAGGTATGTAGGTTAATTGGCTGGGTGAATGTAAAAAATTGTCCCTAGTGGGTGTAGGATAGTGTTAATGTACGGGGATCGCTGGGCGGCACGGACTTGGAGGGCCGAAAGGGCCTGTTTCCGGCTGTATATATATGATATGATATGATATGATAACAGCATGACTACCCTCATTACTAGCCTATTCACTTCCATTTACTGATCAGCATAACATTCTTTTGAGAAGTATACACTGCCTTTGACTTACTGGCACTGATTCCTCCACCTGCATTGAGTTTTGCCCGACCATGGATTTGTTTTCGAACTGTATTTTGCACTAATGTCTCGCTTTTGCAGTCTTTTTCTTTGAACGGCTTTGTAGAATTTATGTGCGATTTACTCATGATTTATGTTTTTTGTACGTTGTCCAAGTCTATGCCTGTAATGTCACTGCAAAGAAACATTTTCATTGCACCTCACTGTACTTGTGCTTAGGACAATAAACTTGACTTGGCCAGACTCAACATTGCTGCCTTTAAGATTTCCTCACCGCTGAGGTCAGGTTGGACAGGGTGGATTTGTAGATTGTTTTATTCTTCTCCCTATTTTAAAGAGGAATGTGACACATTCAGTCATCCAGACGTTTGTCAACGTTCCCCTAATCCAGGAGGACTGTGTAGAGCTTCTCCACAGTTTTCACCTGAGCTCCTTTCCGGTTCATCGTCTTGCCTGTATTGGGTGGCTTTTCTCCTCTTGAGAAATTCCACCAACACATCAACAAAAGGAAGGTGTTAGGAAGGAACTGCAGATGCTGGTTTTAAACTGAAGACAGACCCCAAAAGCTGGAGTAACTCAGCGGGACAGGCAGCATCTCTGGAGAGAAGGAATTCAGACTGTCCGAAGAAGGGTCTCGACCCAAAACGTCACCCATCCCTTCTCTCCAGAGATGCTGCCTGACCCACTGAGTTACTCCAGCTTTTTGTGTCAAACAAAGATAAAGTGCCCCACCACAGTCAAGGGACCAGCCAAATCTAGCTACAACAAAAGGTATAGAAGTGTGAAGACGCACACCTCCAGATTCAGGGACAGTTTCTTCCCAGCTGCTATCAGGCAACATGAATCATCCCCACCACAACCAGAGAGCAGTGCTGAACTACTATCTACCTCGTTGGTGACCCTCGGATTATCCTTGATCGGACTTTGCTGGCTTTAGATTTTTTTAGATTTAGAGATACAGCGCGGAAACAGGCCCTTCGGCCCACCGGGTCCGTGCCGCCCAGCGATCCCCGCACATTAACACTATCCTACACACACTAGGGACAATTTTTACATTTGCCCAGCCAATTAACCTACAAACCTGTACGTCTTTGGAGTGTGGGAGGAAACCGAAGATCTCGGAGGAAACCCACGCAGGTCACGGGGAGAACGTACAAACTCCGTACAGACGGCGCCTGTAGTCAGGATCGAACCTGAGTCTCCGGCGCTGCATTCGCTGTAAGGCAGCAACTCTACCGCTGCGCCACCGTGCCTTGCACTAAACGGTATTCCATTATCATGTATCTATACACTGTAAAAGGATCGATTGTAACCATGCATTGTCTTTCCGCTGACCGGATAACACGCAACAAAAAGCTTTTCCCTGTACACGTGGCAATAAACTAAACTGAAACGAATTCCAAGTCACTGTTACCCATTGTCCAACCTTCATGATGATTGTGTGGGCCCAGGGTCCTTTGGCTCCTGATCTCCATTGGTGACTGGAAGGCCCAGTGCATTTTGGAAGCCTGCAGTTGTTTTTTTTCTGATTTGCTTTTTTTTCGGATCTTCAGCGGTGAAGTTGCAAAGATCCTGGGAGGAACACCGCTTGAAAGAAATGTGTCTTTCTCCATACAGACCACCTGCTCGATCAATCAAATGTCCACTAGGTGTCTATGGAGCAAGATTCTACTCAATCATCTTATTTCAGGAACATGGGTGATTATTTAACTGCTGCTAAATGACAAGATTACCCCTTGTTCCAGCACACCTACTGTGCACATTGTGTTGACGCGCACACTAAGTTGAATCTTTACACTCGTTATATTCATACTCAGGCAGTAGTGGTGATGATGCAATTGGTTATCCAGACCACAAAATGTTGGAGTAACTCACTGGGACAGGCAGCATCTCTTCAGACGGAGGGTCTCGACCCGAAACGTCACCCATTCCTTCTCTCCAGAGATGCTGCCTGTCCCGCTGAGTTGCTCCAGCATTTTGTGTTCCGAAGAAGGGTCTCGACCCGAAGCGTCACCCATTCCTTCTCTCCAGAGATGCCCACTGTCCTGCTGAGTTACTCCAGCTTTTTATGTCTCTCTTCGGTTTTAAACCAGCATCTGCAGTTTCTTCCCACACAATTGGTTACACAGTTGCATCCAAACCACAAAGTTGTGGATCCAACTACCACACTGAACAAACTTTAAGCTGTCTGAAGAAGGGTCTCGACCCGAAACGTCGCCCATTCCTTCTCTCCCGAGATGCTGCCTGACCTGCTGAGTTACTCCAGCATTTTGTGAATAAATACCTTTGATTTGTACCAGCATCTGCAGTTATTTTCTTATACTATATATATTCTTAAACTTTAAGCTGGCGTTCTGGTGCAGAACTGATAGTATACTGCATTGTCAACTGGTGCTGTGTTAAAATGAGACGTTAAAACGTGGTCATGCCTGATATACCCAGGTTCCCTCCATTGTCATAATTTATTCAGAGAGTGTGTCTCTGAGGCTTTTTTTTTCTTTGCTGTGATTACCATCACTCAGACTAGACAAAGCCAACAACTGAACAGCCTTTATTGAAAACAACCATTCTTAACCTAAACAGCATTGTCTGATACGACACTATATCAAGGTCTCTCTGTGTGGTGCACCAAGTTCTTAAAGTCACAGTCGTACTTATTGATGTTCGATTGCTTTTTTTTACAAAGAAGTGTAAAGCCATTCATGCAAGCCATTGATTATCTACATTCATTAAATTATATCTTCAGAAAACTATTTTTTCATATGAAATTGCACAGTTTAGTTTAGTTTAGAGGTACAGCATGGAAACGGGATTTTCGGCCCACCTGTACAGATCCCTGCACACTAACACTACCCTACACACACGAGGGACCATTTACATTGCTCACTCACCACATTCAAAACATCACTGAAGTCTCACCTGTTCAGTACTGCCTTCAACCACTGAAGGTCACCTCACCTTCTGTCTCCTTTCTCTGTTCGTCTACTTATTTATCTATTTATTCACTTCCCTATGTCCTTTAAATCCCTGTAAAGCATCTTTGAGTGTATGAAAAGCGCTATATAAATGTAATGCATTATTATTATTATTATTATTATTTCTACCAAGCCAATTAACCTACAAACCTGTACATTTCTGAAGTGTGGGAGGAAACCGAAGATCTGAGAGAAAACCCACGCGGGTCACGGGGAGAACGTGCAAACTCCGTACAGACAGCACCCGTAGCAGGGATTGAACCCGAGTCTCCGGCGCTGAAAGCACTGTGAGGAAACAACTCTACCGCTATTCGTTTGCAGATATGTACACCGTTATTAATTTAATCAGCTCAACTTTATATATAAAAATTAAATTTACTCAGCATCTTGATCTTCTCATCCACAAAACCTATTCACTGCAAGCTGCACTTAACATCTCAAAGTGTCTACTCCATGCACGAGTGGTTCCATTTAACTACCTCTTCACGTAGGTCTCTGACACATTTGGTCTGGCATTCTGTTCCATGATTGTTGTGTTTAACATAAGTATCTCCATAATATTGAACACACTGCAGGGGAAATAAAAGGTCAATTGAAGCCAGGTGGAGTGAGGAGAGTATGAAGGTGGTGCCTATTGTTGAATGGTGATAATCAATGACCACCCTTGCTGGAAACTGATAAAAAGGAACAATAGACAATAGACAATAGGTGCAGGAGTTGGCCATCCGGCCCTTCAAGCCAGCACCGCCATTCAATGTGATCACGGCTGATCATCCACAATCAGTACCCCGTTTCTGCCTTCTCCCCGTATCCCCTGACTCCGCTATCTTTAAGAGCTGTATCTAGCTCTCTCTTGAAAGCATCCAGAGAATCGGCCTCCACTGCCTTCTGAGGCAGAGAATTCCACTCATTCACAGCTCTCTGGGTGAAAAAGTGTTTCCTCATCTCCGTTCTAAATGGTTTACCCCTTATTCTTAAACTGTGGCCCCTGGTTCGGGACTCCCCCAACGTCGGGAACATGTTTCCTGCCTCTAGCGTGTCCAATCCCTTAATAATCTTATATGTTTCAATAAGATCCCCTCTCATCCTTCTAAACTCCAGTGTATACAAGCCCAGTCGCTCCAGTCTTTCAACATACGACAGTCCCGCCATCCTGGGAACCTACGCTGCACGCCCTCAATAGCAAGAATGTCCTTCCTCAAATTTGGACACCAAAACTGCACACAGTACTCCAGGTGGTGATGGGGAGAGATTAGGCTTTAAACTTTAGAGACACAGCGTGGAAACTGGCCCTTCGGCCCACCTAGTCCGTGCCAACCAGCAATCACCCTACACACTAACCTACATGCACTAAGGAAAATTTTACAACTTACCGAAGAAGCAATTAGCCTACAAACCTGTACGTCTTTGGAGTGTGGGAGGAAACTGGAACGCCAGGAGCAAAACCCACATGGTCGCAGAGAGAACTAACAAACTCCATGCAGACAGAATGGCGGGACTGTCATATGTTGAAAGACTGGAGCGACTAGGCTTGTATACACTGGAATTTAGAAGGATGAGAGGGGTATAAGATTATTAAGGGGTTGGACACATTAGAGGCAGGAAACATGTTCCCAATGTTGGGGGAGTCCAGAACCAGGGGCCACAGTTTAAGAATAAGGGGTAGGCCATTTAGAACGGAGATGAGGAAAAACTTTTTCAGTCAGAGAGTTGTAAATCTGTGGAATTCTCTGCCTCAGAAGGCAGTGGAGGCCAATTCTCTGAATGCATTCAAGAGAGAGCTAGATACTCTTAAGGATAGCGGAGTCAGGGGGTATGGGGAGAAGGCAGGAACGGGGTACTGATTGAGAATGATCAGCCATGATCACATTGAATGGCGGTGCTGGCTCGAAGGGCCTAATGGCCTCCTCCTGCACCTATTGTCTATTGTCTATTGTCTATTGTCTATTGACAGCACCCAGAGTCAGGATCAAACCCAGGTCTCTGGCGCTGTGAGGCAGCAACTTTACTGCTGAGCCACCATGCCACCCTCTTTGCGCCACAGTGCCGACCTAGGGGTTGGAGGACTGATGGAAACAGGTGGGGGAAGGGATCGGGTGGGAAGTAGGCGGATCGTGGGAAGTGGTGGGGGATCAAAATGGGTGATGGTGGGGGTCTGGAGAAGGGGTATGGGAAAAGCAACAACCATGGAAGGACCAGAGGTGGATCAAAAAGTGAAAGAGAGGTGACGCAGGAAAACAGGGTTACCTGAAATTGGAGCAGTCGATGGTCAAATAATTGGGTTGTAAATTTCTCATATTTCACTGAGGCAGATTACACCCCAACGGAATGAATATTGACTTCTCCAACTTCAAATAACCCTTGCTTTCCCCCTCTCACCATCCCGCCCTCTTCCTAGTTTTCCGACCAGTCTGACTGTCCCCCTGACTACATTTTATCTCCCTGTGCTTCGTTGTCACCCTCTCCTACCTGACTATAGTCTATTCTACATTTTCCTTGACCCACATCCCCTTTGATGTCTCGTTTTCACACCTTGCACTTCCTTATTTCCATGTCTCCACATCCCCGGACTCTCAGACTGAGGAAGGGTCTCGACCCGAAACGTCGCCCGCTCCTTCCCTCCGGAGATGCTGCCTGGCCCGTAAATGAGTTACTCCAGCATTTTGTGTCAATCTTCCGTTTCAACCAGCATCTGCAGTTCCTTCCTGCACATCTTATCCACGGGGCATAGATAGGATGAATGCGTACAGTCTTTTTCCCAGGGGAATAAAAAATGGGAGAGCATGGGTGAGAGGGAGAAGAGATTTTAAAGGGACCTGAATGTCTTTATACCCACCATCAAACATGTAAATGGCACAAAGATTGGTGACGTTGGAGGTAGTGAAATGGTTAGGCTTTGGCTACAGAATAATATTGATTAGTTGATAAGATGGGCAGCAAAATGTCAGAGGGAATTAAATCCTAAAACTGTGGGGGGTCAAAATTGGAAGGTTCTAATAAGGCGAGGACCTACAAAATGAATAGTGAGACCCTTAGAATACTGATGATCAGAGGGCCTTGACTGTACATGCCCAATGATCCCTAGAGACTGGAGTACAGGTCGATTACTAGGTTAAGAAGACACATGACATACTTGCTTTCATAGAAACATAGAAAATGGGTGCAGGAGTAGGACATTCGGCCCTTCGAGCCAGCACCGCCATTCAATATGATCATGGCTGATCATTCAAAATCAGTACCCAGTTCCTGCTTTTTCCCCATATCCCTTGATATCGTTAGCCCGAAGAGCAATATCTAACTTTCTCTTGAATACATCATCTTCATTACCTTCCCAATCACATCTCTGCGTAACCTCCTGCTCAGAGCCAGATTACATTTCCATCCAAACCTCTCTACATCGGCGAGACCAAACACAGGCTTGGCGATCGATTTGCTCAACACCTTCGCTCAGTCCGCCTTAACCAACCTGATCTCCCGGTGGCTGAACACTTTAACACCCCCTCCCACTACCAGTCTGACCTTTCTGTCATGGACCTCCTCCATTGTCATAGTGAGGCCCACCGCAAATTGGAGGAACAGCATCTCATATTTCGCTCGGGAATCTTACACCCCAGTGGTATGAACATTGACCTCTAACTTCATATAGTTCCTCTGTCCCTCTCTTTCCACTCCCCCTTCACAGTTCTCCCACTTGTCTTCCTGCCTCCAACTACATCCTATCTTTGTCCCGCCCCCTCCCCTGACATCAGTCTGAAGAAGGGTCTCGACCCGAAACATCACCCATTCCTTCTCTCCTCAGATGCTGCCTGACCCGCTGAGTTACTCCAGCATTTTGTGATAACTCCAAATCCAATGACCAGTTCATCCAGCTCCCACTTTGATTCCTGACCACTGCCTTGCCTAATCCCCACTGATCATTTCCTTGTTCAAGTCTATGCTCCACCACACTCCATCCCCAACCCCCCCCCCCCCCCCCCCCCTCATCTCTGGCTATATTTTAGACTTTGGAGATACAGCATAGAAATAGGCTCTTCAGCCCACTGCGTCCGCGACGACCAGTGATCAACACGTACACTAGCACTATCCTACACACTAGGGACACTTTACAATTTTTTACTGAAGCCCATTAACCCGCCTTTGGAGTGTGGGAGACAATAGACAATAGACAATAGACAATAGGTGCAGGAGGAGGCCATTCGGCCCCTCGAGCCAGCACCGCCATTCAATGTGATCATGGCTGATCATTCTCACTCAGTACTCCGTGCCTGCCTTCTCCCCATACCCCCTGACTCCGCTATCCTTAAGAGCTCTATCCAGCTCTCTCTTGAATGCATTCAGAGAATTGGCCTCCACTGCCCTCTGAGGCAGAGAGTTCCACGGGAGGAAACCGAAGCACCCGGAGAAGACCCACGCAGGTCACGGGGAGAACGGACAAACTCCATACAGACGGCACCCGTAGTCAGGATCGAACCCGGGTCTCTGGCGCTGTAAGGCAGCGGCTCTGACCACTTCACCGCCTGGCAGCCCCCTCCACCCCCTGATCCATCATAACCACCTTCCTGCCTCATTCACCTGCTCCCCCCCCCACACACACACACACTTTCCCTCCACCCCACTCCCCCCCCCCCCCAAAGGACCTCTGCTTTCCCTGTCTCTATCATTCTCGAAGTGACTGCATCCCCCACCCTGACACCATCTCCACAATGGCAAGCTCAACCCATTCCTTCTCTCCAGAGTTGCAGGCCTTTGCACCCATGAGATTAGCAAGACCTGATCTATTATATACCATGCCTTGGGCCTTTTGCTCAGTAGAACACTACCACTAGGTTAGCGTCACCATGTGTGGGCACCGAGCTCCGGGATACTTCAATGCACCATTTTAAGCTCCGGGACAATTCTAGCCCTATCAGGTTGGTTTTACATTACTGTCGATGAGTGCTGTTGCATTTCTTACTTTTGGAACTGCACTTCAAAGAGTACTCCAGTTTGGTTCAGTTTATTTTATTGTCACGTGTACCGAGGTACAGTGAAAAGCCTCCGTTGCGCGCCAACCAGTCGGCAGAAAGACAACACATGATTATAATTGAGCCATTCACAGTGTATAGATGTCTCTCGACCCAAAAACGAAACCCATTCCTTCTCTCCAGAGATGCTGCCTGGCCTGCTGAATTACTCCAGCATTCTGTGTCTATC
The DNA here is from genome assembly GCF_053455715.1 of Rhinoraja longicauda. Lineage (NCBI taxonomy): Eukaryota > Metazoa > Chordata > Chondrichthyes > Rajiformes > Arhynchobatidae > Rhinoraja > Rhinoraja longicauda. Next base: position 103,077,439 of record NC_135954.1, read on the forward strand.
TCCTTCCTAACTTAATCAGGCAGAGCACGTTTCACTGTGGGATTCAGCGTTGCTAAGAGACAATTATCTCACTGCTTTCTATCTAGCCTCAAGAGATCAAGTGAGTCCACACCAGCAAAATTACTGCTACACCTAAGAGTGATAGTTGGAATATCCAGTAAAGGAGGTGACATGAAACTGGAAATGAAAATCAGCCACTTTAACAATCCATCTGCTACAGCGCTTCCAGGAATATAATGCAGATTCAGGGAGAGATTTGCTGGCTGCTTTAGGTGGAAGCATTACTGGAAAATGGATACAGTGATCATTAGTTTCATTATCATTACCCTCTAAACATCATCCATCCAGCTTGCCGAAAGACTGCAGATTAATCCCTCGGAATAATTGTGAATTTAATCATTTCTCTCTGTTTCGGGAAACCAAAGGCATGGATTTCTGAGAGTGACAGTCATTTCAGCGGGCGTTTGTAAACCTGGATTTTGACACAGAAATTGAGCAGTGAGCAGACACCAAGAAATCGGGACATGTAATAAACAAAACTGAAAATGGAAGAAACACTGACCAGGTCAGGCTTTGTCGGTAGAAAGAGGAACAGAGTTAACATCTCAGGTCAAAGTCCCTTCCTTATCGTGTGTATTAACTTAATATTTGACGTTATTTTCAATGGTTCTGATTCACATCTTGGTCTTGAGGAAGCATTGGAATGCAAATCTATTGCAAATATGTCAGATTTTTTGACAGATTTCAAAGAGAACTGTACACTCATCAAAGCACAAGAGACAGGCAGCATCTCGGGGTAGAAGGAATGGGTGACGTTTCGGGTCGAGACCCTTCTTCAGGCTGAGCCTGAGGCCTAAAACGTCACCCATTCCTTCTACCGAGAGAAGCTGCCTGTCCTGCTAAGTTAATCCAGCTAATAATAATAATAATAATAATAATAATAATAATAATAATATATATCTTTATTGTCATTGTCATTTTGTGTCTATCTTCAGTGTAAACCAGCATCTGCGGTTCCTTCCTACACAAGACACGAGTCTACAGATCAGAGAGTCGTAGACCTACACAGCACAGAAACTGGACCTGTGGTCCGAGTTGTCCACGTTGGCCAAGTTGCTGAACTGAGCTAGTCCCACTTGCTTGAGCCTGACCCATATTACTCCAAACCTTTCCAGTGCACGTTTCTCTCTCAATGCATGTACCTGTCTTGGTGGCAAATTGGCACAGCCGATAGGGTGGCACGGTGGCGTAGCGGCGGAGCTACTGCCTTACCGCACCAGGGATCCGGTTTCGATCCTGACTACGGGCGCTGTCTGCGCAGAGTTTGTACGTTCTCCCTGTGACCTGCGTGGGTTTTCTCCGAGATCTTCGGTTTCCTCCCACACTCCAAAGACGTACAGGTTTGTAGGCTTGTAAGGCTTCTGTAAATTTCTCCAAGTGTGCAGGAAGAGGATGCAATAGTCAAGTCAAGTCAAGTCAAGTCAATTTTATTTGTATAGCACATTTAAAAACAACCCACATTGACCAAAGTGCTGTACATCTGATTAGGTTCCAATGGGAAAAAAAATGAAACATACAGTAGCACGCAAACAGTTCACAGCGCCTCCTCAATGAGCCTCAAACGCTAGGGAGTAGAAATAGGTTTTGAGCCTGGACTTAAAGGAGTCGATGGATAGTGGGATAACAGAGAACGTATGAACAGATGATTGATGGTCAGCATGAACTTGGTGGGCCAAAGAGTCTGTTTCCATGCTGTATCTTTCAACCCTTCAATCTTTTGAATGCCATAATTTTTCCCATCTCTACCACTTCCGCTGGCAGTTTGTTCCAAGTGCACATGACTCCCTGTGTGAAAAACTGCCCTTACAAACTGCCCTTAAATCTTTTCCATCTCTCCTTAAACCTACATCCACTAGTTTGTGGCCGATCGACCGCAGGGAAAAGGCTGGGGCTGTTCTCTTTACCTGTGCCCCTCATGGTTTCATAAACCTCTGTAGGTCATCTCTCACCTTCCAACAACCCAGGAAAAACAAGACCTAGGCTATCTGACTTCTACTTTGAACTCATACCTTCCCAGACCCAATAAATCTTTTATGTAGATTGCAGCATCCGGAACAAGTTTTTAAAAAATTGATCAAATCCACGGATTGGAAAGGTTTAAAGGGATATAGGCAAAATGCGGGCAAGTGGGAATTGTGTAAATTGGGCATCTTGGTCAGCCTGGCCAAGTTGGGCCGAAGGGCCTTTTTGACTCCATGACTCTATGACTGGAAGTGTGATGGGTGAGCCTTATATCAGTGGTGAGTACGTTACCGCAGGGAATTCAGAGGGATAACATCTGCATGCATGTGGAACGGCAAGGACTGATTAAGGATAGTTAGCACAGCTTTATGCATTGGAAATGATGGCAAAGGTGGCGTGGCGGTAGAGTTGCTACCTTGCAGCGCCAGAGACCCAGGTTCTAACCTGACTACGGGTGCTGTCTGTACGGAGTTTGTACGTTCTCCCTGAGACCGCGCGGGTGCTCTGGTTTCCTTCCACATTCCAAAGATGTGCAGGTTTGTTGGTTATTTGACTTCTGTAAATAGGTCCCAGTTTGTAGGATAGAACTAACGTAGGGGTGATAGCTGGTCGGCATGGACCTAGTGGGCCGAAAGGCCTGTTTCCATGGTGTATCTCTAAACTAAACTAAACTAAACTAAATCATGTCTCACCGATATGATTGATTATTTTGAAGAGATAACCAGAAGATTGATAATGACAGTGCTGTAGATCAAGCGCTAGATGCTGTCTATAGACAATAGACAATAGACAATAGGTGCAGGAGTAGGCCATTCGGCCCTTCGAGCCAGCACCGCCATTCAATGTGATCATGGCTGATCATTCTCAATCAGTACCCCGTTCCTGCTTTCTCCCCATACCCCCTGACTCCGCTATCCTTAAGAGCTCTATTTAGCTCTCTCTTGAATGCATTCAGAGAATTGGTCTCCACTGCCTTCTGAGGCAGAGAATTCCACAGATTTACAACTCTCTGACTGAAAATGTTTTTCCTCATCTCTGTTCTAAATGGCTTGCCCCTTATTCTTAAACTGTGGCCCCTGGTTCTGGACTCCCCCAACATTGGGAACATGTTTCCTGCCTCTAACGTGTCCAACCCCTTAATAATCTTATACGTTTCGATAATGCACTGTAAGGAGTTTGTACGTTCTCCCCGTGACCTGCGTGGGTTTTCTCCGAGATCTTCGGTTTCCTCCCACACTCCAAAGACGTACAGGTATGTAGGTTAATTGGCTGGGTAAAATGTAAAAATTGTCCCTAGTGGGTGTAGGATAGTGTTAATGTACGGGGATCGGTGGGCGGCACGGACTTGGTGGGCCGAAAAGGCCTGTTTCCGGCTGTATATATATGATATGATATGATATGATAATGCACTTCAGGCAGGGCTTTGACAAGGGACCACTTGGTACCTTTGCAGACAGCATCTGTAGCACAACCCTCATCAATCTTCTTGGTCACTTCTTCCAAATACTGGTGAGACATGATTTCTCATGCACAAAGCCATGTTGCCTATCCCCGCTCAATCCTTGCCTTTCCACGTGTATGCAGATATTATCTCTCAAAATACCCTCCAATAACGTACCCACCACGGATTTGAGGATCATAAGGTCATAAGTGATAGGAGCAGAATTAGGCCATTCGGCCCATCAAGTCTGCCCCGCCATTCAATCATGGCTGATCCATCTCTCCCTCCTAACCCGTATTCACCCGCCTTCTGGATGGCCCACCACAATGGCTCCAGATCTGTAGCATAACCCAAATTGCCGGAAGAAACTCAATGGGTCAAATAGCAGATCATAAACGCAAAATGCTGGAGTTACTCAGCGGGACAGGCAGCATCTCTGGAGAGAAGGAATGGGTGACGTTTCAGGTCGAGACCTGTCTTCAGACAATATATCCAGCTGTGGAGACAAAAAGGTTAGTCGCGTTTCAGGGCAAGACACTCTGCTTACCAGAAAATATATTAGAAACAACTGTGTCTGAAGAAGGGTCTCAACCCGAAACGTCACCTATTCCTTTCCTCCAGAGATGCTGAGTTACTCCAGCATTTTGTATCTATCTTCGGTATAAACCAGCATCTGCAGTTCCTCCCTACACTTAGCGTCCCCTTAAATTTGAAACTGTAGCGACCATAGAGATTAGTCCTGGGAGTCGAGCCTGGACACCGAGACGAGCTCACGCCTGCCTTGAAGGACTGTGCGTTTGTGTTTCTGCGTAGGGATGCCCATCGTTCCCCGTTGCAGAGGGTCTATGAAGGCCCGTTCCGCGTGTTGCGTAAAGGGACGGTCACCTTCACCTTAGACGTGGGCGGCAGGAGTGAGCTCGTCTCTGTGTCCAGGCTCAAACCTGCACACTTGGAGCCGGACCGCCCTGTCCTGGTCGGTCAGCCACCCCAACGGGGCCGTCCTCCTGCAGTTCCACCTGATCCGGGACCCCCTGCTCCTGTGGTTCCTGCAGCCCCTCTCCTTACTCGTTCTGGTCGCGAAATCCGGCTCCCTGCTAGGTTCCGTACCTCGGGTTCTGGGGGGGGGTCATGTAGCGACCATAGAGATTGGTCCTGGGAGTCGAACCCTCAGATTGGCCAGCAAGGTCACGTGTGAGTGCGACCGTATGGGATTGGTCCAGGGAGTTGAGCCCGCTGATTGGACAGCGACGTCACGTGTGGTTTTGGCGCCCAAAGCCAGTCAGATAGGAGACTTCTTCGAAGTGAACAGTTAGAATTAATGGTTGTCTGTAATCTCGTTCGTTATACTTTGTAATCGAATGTTGGTGTCGCAATAAACTTCTTCAACAAAGAACGAGCCTCCAGACTCGCCATAAAACGATACAAAATCCTTGAATAACCCGAAAATTGACGTTCCTCTCTCTCTTTTCGGACGAGAAATTCTTTCAGGTCTAGTCGGCAAACGGAGAGGGTCGGTGCAGGTTTACTGAGTGGGCCCACACAGCTCTGATAGCCCCTTCTCAGGCTGAGTGGTGACACTGTGGTTAAATTAATGAGCTGATTATCCCGAGGCTTGGATGTACAATCCAGCAACAAGATTTCAAATTTTACCGTGGCAGCTGGGGAATTGAAATTCAGTTAATTAAAGATTTTAGAAAAAAACGTAATCTGATTAACAACAATCTATTACAACTGGATCGTCGTAAAAACCCATCTGCTTCACTAATGTCCTGCAGGGAAGGAAATCTGCCATTTTAATACGTCTAGACGCTGTGTGGTTCAAGCGGCATAGCAATGCAATTTACAGAACTGTCTCTTCAATTTAGGGGCAATTGGGGACAGACAATAAATGCTGGTGTTGCCCACAATTACACGCCAAGAACAAATTCACTATTTTTGTTGAAAGTTGAACACATGTCTCGAGGCACTGCACCAACAGTTCTTGCATTTTTAACGCTGCCTCTGCCTGTTTAGACTTTAGAGACGAGTGGGAAGGGAAATGCAGATGGTGCTTTACACCGAAGTTCGACACAAAATGCTGGAGTAACTCAGCATCTGGGTCAGGCAGCATCTCCGGTGAGAAGGACTGGGTGACGTTTCGGGTCGAGACCCTTCTTCAGACTGGAGAGTCAGGGGAGAGGGAGGCACTGAGGTAAGGGTGGGGGGTGGGGGGGGGGGGTAAGGTTTGAAAACAAGACACCAAAAGAGATAGGATCAAGGAAAATGTAGAATGGATCATTGTTCACTAGGGAAAGGTGACAACAATGCAAACAGAGATAAAATATATAGTATAAGAAAATAACTGCAGATGCTGGTACAAATCGAAGGTATTTATTCACAAAATGCTGGAGTAACTCAGCAGGTCAGGCAGCATCTCGGGAGAGAAGGAATGGGTGACGTTTCGGGTGACCCGAAACGTCGCCCATTCCTTCTCTCCCGAGATGCTGCCCGACCTGCTGAGTTACTCCAGCACTTTGTGAATAAACAGAGATAAAATGTAATCACGGTGTCAGCCACACTGGTCAGAAAAACTGGGAAGGGGAAGGGATGGAGAGAGAGGGAAAGTAAAGGTCACTTGAAGTTAGAGAAGTGAACATTCATACCGCTGGGGTTGTCATTTTTTAGATACAATACGGAAACAGGCCCTTTTGGCCCACCGGGTCTGTGCCGACCAGTGATCTATCCTACACACTAGGGACAATTTACAATTTTACTGAAGCCAATTAACCTACAAACCAACACATCTTTGGAGTGTGGGAGGAAACTGGAGCACCCGGGGTCACAGGGAGAACGTACAACCTCCGTACAGACAGCAACCGAGGTCAGGATAGAACCCGGGTCTCTGGCGCTGTAAGGCAGCAACTCTATCGCTGCACCTCCATGCCGCCCTGTCCAGCCATTGTGGAGTGAGGAACATAGATCAGTTTGGTTGCAGGTCTTGAGTTGGTGGGATGGGGGGATGCTTCATGCTGCAACAAGGACGGTGCATTTGCCGGTAGGAGGGAGCCAAGTGACTGAGTGTTGGGCGAAGCTATGGGCAATGTGTCACCTTCTGTCGTTGTTCAGTGTTTGGAGTCACGATCAGGTGTGGGAGGAATTATGGGTTGCAATATACTCAAGTGTGAGTGTGTTACGTTGCGTGGCTTTGAGGCAATGCTGTACTAGACTCTGCAAGGTATCACAAAATGCTGGAGTAACTCAGCAGGTCAGGCAGCATCTTGGAGAGAAGGGATAGGTTAAGAAGGGTCTCGACCCGAAACATCACCCATCAGTCTGAAGAAGGGTCTCGACACGAAACGTCACCTATTCCTTCTCTCCAAGATGTTGCCAGACCCGCTGAGTTACTCTAGCATTTTGTGAATAAATACCTTCGATTTGTACCAGGATCTGCAGTTATTTTCCTACACAACTAGACACTGCAAAGTCATTGTAAGTTAATGCCTTCAATAAAAGATGATGTCATTCACGTCCGCCTCCGGTTATTTGGGTAGTGGTGGAAAGATATTGTTCTGGCTGACATCATTTCCCGCAGGGATCAGTGCTTAGATCTGAGATAGACACAAAATGCTGGAGTAACTCAGCAAGTCAGGCAGCATCTCGGGAGAGAAGGAATGGGTGACGTTTCGGGTCGAGACCCTTCTTCAGACTGATGTCAGGGGGGCGGGACAAAGGAAGGATATAGGTGGAGACAGGAAGATAGAGGGAGATCTGGGAAGGGAGAGGGGAAGAGAGGGACAGAGGAGCTATCTAAAGTTGGAGAAGTCGATGTTCATACCACTGGGCTGCAAGCTGCCCAGGCGAAATATGAGGTGCTGTTCCTCAAATTTCCGGTGGGCCTCACTAAGGCACTGGAGGAGGCCCATGACAGAAAGGCCAGACTGGGAATGGGAGGGGGAGTTGAAGTGCTCGGCCACCGGGAGACCAGTTTGGCCAATGCGGACCGAGCGCAGGTGTTGAGCGAAGCGATCGCCGAGCCTGCGCTTGGTTTCACCGATGTAAATAAGATTTGTGAATAATCATTTCCCGCAGGGATCAGTGCTTGGACCCGAGATAGACACAAAATGCTGGAGTAACTCAGCGGGACAGGCAGCATCTCTGCGGAGAAGGTATGGGTGACGTTTCGGGTCGAGACCCTTCTTCGGACAAACTTACAATTTTACTGAAGCCAATTAGCCTACAAACCTACCAAACCAGAGCACCCGGGGTCACAGGAAGACTACATTCTATCTCTGTCCCGCCCCCTCATCTGACATCAGTCTGAAGAAGGGTCTCGACCCGAAACGTCACCCATTCCTTCTCTCCAGAGATGCTGCCTGTCCCGCTGAGTTACTCCAGCATGTTGCGTCTATCTTCTGTTTAAACCAGCATCTGCAGTTCCTTCCTACACAGTGCTCAGACCATTGTTGTTTGTGATGTACGCACAAATGACTTGGATGAAAATGTAGATGGGCTGGTTGGTAAGTTTGTAAGATGACACAATAACTGGCAGCGATGCGGAGAGTGAGGACGGATGCCAAAAGATACAGCAGGATATAGATCAGCTGCAGATATGAGTGGAGAAACGGCAGATGGAGTTTAATCTGGGAGAGTGTGAGGCGTTGTAATTTGGGAGGTCAAATGTGAGGGGTAAGTGTTTGATTAACGGCAGGTGTGGGGGGGATTTGATTGCCAGACAAGTGGACGAAGATTAGAGACCAATGGGAGACAAAGGATGACAAAAGGAGACAGAGAGGGACAAAATGTTGTCAGAAAGAGAGATCGAGTGAATCATGGGTGAAATGTAGAGCCAGAGGGATGGAAAGGGATGGTGGAAGGGAAAGGGGGAGTTAGATGGCGGGAGAAATGTGTGCCTATCTTTTGTCATATGAAGAAAGACTGGATAGATTTCATATGAAGAAAGACTGGATAGACTAGGCTTGTACTCGCTGGAATTTAGAAAACTGAGGGGGGATCTTATAGAAACATATAAAATTCTTAAGGGGTTGGAGAGGCTAGATGCGGGAAGATTGTTCCCGATGTTGGGGAAGTCCAGAACCAGGGGTCACAGCTTAAGGATAAGGGGGAAGTCTTTTAGGACCGAGATGAGAAAACATTTCTTCACACAGAGAGTGGTGAGTCTGTGGAATTCTCTGCCACAGAAGGTAGTTGAGGCCAGTTCATGGGCTATATTTAAGAGGGAGTTAGATGTGGCCCTTTTTGCTAAAGGGATCAGGGGTTATGGAGATAAGGCAGGTACAGGTTACTGAGCTGGATGATCAGCCATGATCATATTGAATGGCGGTGCAGGCTCGAAGGGCCGAATGGCCTACTCCTGTACCTATTTTCTATGTTTCTATGTTTCTATGTCATCCTTTCCATTTACTTTTCATCTCTAGCCTTTGCGCACTCATCTGCCAAAACTGCACACCATACTCCAAATGTGGCCCGGCCAAACTTTTATACAGCTACAACACAAGTTCACAAGTTATAGGGCCATTTGGTCCATTGAGGCTACTCCACCATTCAATAAAATAGTTGATCTCTGCCTCCTAATCCCATTTTCCTGCCTTCTCCCCTTAACACTTGAAACCTGTTCTAATCAAGAATTTTTCTATCATTGACTAAAAAATATCCATTGATGGCCTCCACAGCCCTCTGTGGCAATGAGTTCCACAGATTAACTACCCTCTGACTAAAGAAGTTCCTCCTCACCTCCTTTCTAAAAGACGCCCTTTAATTCTGAGGCTATGACCTCTGGTCCTAGACTCTCCCACCAGTGGAAACATCCTCTGCACATCTACTCTATCTCTTACCGAAAGTAAGCGTGCAGGTACAGCACGCAATGAAGAAAGCTAATGGCATGTTGGCCTTCATAGTAAGAGGATTTGAGTATAGGAGTAAAGAGGTCCTTCTGTTGTTGTATAGGGCCCTGGTGAGACCACATCTGGAGTATTGTGTACAGTTTTGGTCTCCTAATTTGAGGAAGGACATCCTTGTAATTGAGGCAGTGCAGCGTAGGTTCACGAGGTTGATCCCTGGGATGGTTGGACTTTCATATGAGGAAAGATTGAAAAGACTAGGCTTGTATTCACTGGAGTTTAGAAGGATGAGAGGGGATCTTATAGAAATATTTACGTCTTCCCAACTTTTAATTCTTAGTGGCGTGACAGATGAAGATACATTTACACTTTCTTTTCCACCCTTTCTACTTGTGTCAACTCCTTCAGAGAGCTATAGACTTGTATCCCAAGATCCCTCAGTGCATCAATGCTCCTGAGACTCCTGCCCTTTACTAAATGCTTTCGACTTCCCAAAGTGTAACACTTTATAATTATCTGGTTTAAATGCCATCTGGCATTTCTCCACCTTATCATATCATATCATATATATACAGCCGGAAACAGGCCTTTTCGGCCCTCCAAGTCTGTGCCGCCCAGCGATCCCCGTACATTAACACTATCCTACACCCACTAGGGACAATTTTTACATTTACCCAGCCAATTAACCTACATACCTGCACGTCTTTGGAGTGTGGGAGGAAACCGAAGATCTCGGAGAAAACCCACGCAGGTAACGGGGAGAACGTACAAACTCCTTACAGTGCAGCACCCGTAGTCAGGATCGAACCTGAGTCTCCGGCGCTGCATTCGCTGTAAAGCAGCAACTCTACCGCTGCGCTACCGTGCCGCCCCAACTGATTTACACCCTACTGTCCAGATACTAAAATATCCTCACCTCTCATTCACAATTCAAACCATTAGGTTACATGGATAGTTTATGTTAAGGTAATCTACCATGAAACTATTTAACATGATTAATCTTGTTAAGGTTTCAACATTTATATTGGACTGACTAAACTGAAGAATTAAAAAAAGGTTCCCTTTTTATCCGTGTGTTTGTGTGCGTGTGTGTGCGTATGTGTATGCGTGTTTGTTTGTGTGTGTCTGTGTGTGCGTGTTGGTGTGTGTGTGTATATGTGTGTGTGTTTGAGTGCTTGTGTGTGCGTGCATGTGTGTGCGTGTTGTTTGTGTGTGTCTGGTCTGTGTCTGGTCAGTGTGCGTGTGTGTGTGTGTTTGTGTGCGTGCGTATTTTTGTGTGCGCGTGTGTGCGTTTGTGTCTGGTCTGTGTTCGGTTTGTCTGTGTTTGTGTCTGGTCTGTGTTCGGTTTGTGTGTGTGTTTGTTCGTGTGTGTGTGTGCGTGTGCGTGTTTGTGTGCGTTTGTATGTGGCTGGTCTGTGTGTGTGTGTTTGTGTGTGTGTTTGTGCGTGTGTAGCCTGTGTGTGTCTGGTGAGTGTGCGTGTGTGTGTCTGTGTGTGTGTGTCCGTCTCTGTATGTATCTCCGTGCGTCCAACTGGCTGTCTAGAATTGTGCCACACACTAAATATCTGCAATATTTTATTGTTAGGTCATTAGAATTTTTTGCAATGTACTTTTAACAACCCTATCAATCTCCCCGCAGATGAAGCTTGAATGGTGGCGTGCATGTTGTGACATGGTGGGAGAATCCTACCCATTCAATTAGGGGATTGCCTGAAGCACAGAACTGATGAAGCAATGGCAAAATAACACTGGCCTCACAATGCACAGATGCTTCCAGGCTCTATCGGGTGTGTCAGTACTTATGCATCTGGAGAAGCCTTTTTTAATACACTTCATTAATTTGTGTGAAGCTTCCCTTCATTGTGCTAAAAGGCGACATGATTATGTCGAGAGATGGGGTTCAGGTTACCGGGTTGGAGGGGGGGGAGGGGGGTTGAACGGTGGAGGGGTTACCTGAGGTGAAGGGAAGGATAAATGGGATGACGAGAGATGAGGAAGTGCTAGGACTGTTGGGATTAGTGCTGTCGTGGTGTGTATTGCTTTTCACGAAGGCAAGCAATAAAAGAATAAGGTGGAGATCGACACAGAAAGCTGGACTAACTCAACTGCTCAGGCAGCAACTCTGGAGAAAAGGAATAGGTGACGTTTCCGGTCGAGACTGTTCTTTGACCCGAAATGTCACCTATTCCTTTTCTCCAGAGATGCTACCAGACCTGCTGAGTTACTCCAGCTTCTTGTGTCGATCCATCTTCAGTTTAAACCAGCATCTGCAGTTCCATACTGCACAATATAAATAAGGCGACTGATGCCGCAAACTTTATGGAAGATATTCAGCACTCAAGTATTAGAAACGCCTGGCAGAATGTTGTATCATGGTACATACAGTTCTTAACGATACACTCATATTAATTTTGAATAGTAGACCGTTCCTATAATCAGCACTGTGTTAATTATTCTGCACGTACAGTCAATGACTGTACACTTACATGGCCAAATGCTTACTGTTTAAGTATTTACATTCAATAACAGAATTAACAATTCTAAATTTAATTGAGTTGATGGTTAATCTAGTGGTTAGTGGAGGGAAAGAGGATTGGTAAAATTTAAAAACCATTAAAGAATGACGAAAAGAAAAAAATATTAAAAAGAGATTGAATATGAGTGAAAATGAGCAAACACAATAGTAACCAGAAGGTAGAAGGTTCTACAGTTATGTTCCCAATGTTGGGGGAGTCCAGAACAAGGGGCCACAGTTTAAGAATAAGGGGTAGGCCATTTAGAACTGAGACGAGGAAAAACCTTTTCAGTCAGAGAGTTGTGAATCTGTGGAATTCTCTGCCTCAGAAGGCAGTGGAGGCCAATTCTCTGAATGCATTCAAGAGAGAGCTGGATAGAGTTCTTAAGGATAGCGGAGTCAGGGGGTATGGGGAGAAGGCAGGAACGGGGTACTGATTGAGAATGATCAGCCATGATCACATTGAATGGCGGTGCTGGCTCGAAGGGCCAAATGGCCTCCTCCTGCACCTATTGTCTATTGTCTATTGTCTATTGTCTATTGTCTATTGTCTATGTAAAAAAAAAGGAGGTAGTTAAAATTTAACGTAAGACAGACATAAAAAGCTGGAGTAACTCAGCGGGACAGGCAGCATCTCAGGAGAGAAGGAATGGGTGACGTTTCGGGTCGAGACCCTTCCTCAGACTGACAGACACGGGAAAGAGAAACGAGATATATAGATGGTGATGTGGAGAGATATAGAATAATGAATGAAAGATATGCAAAAAAATAACGATGATAAAGGAAATCGGCCATTGTTAGCTGGTTGTTGGGTGATAACGAGAAGCTGGTGCAACTTGGGCGGAGGAGTGCTGGTGAGAAATTTAACATGGGTCCTTTTAAGGATGAGATTGGAAGATGAGATTGGAAGAATAATGAATAAATGGATAAATAGCAAAGATTTAACTAATTGTTTTTTAATTAGTCTTCATGGTACAAGACAAAAGGACATCTCAATAATCATATGCACTAACTCAGGGAGTAACCCAAAGAGAACCAGAGGAAAGTTGCATTTGTGCAGCCACCATTATGAGAATGGTGACTTTGGTCAACGAGTTGTAGTCCATCTTCAGCGTGTAATGCATGCCACCCAGAGATGTCTGTAAGTGAGCCCACATATAATGCTTGCAGTATCTTTCCCAACCTGTGCAAACTTTACAGTCCTTCTCATAGGGTAGAGGATTTAGTTTAGTTTAGTTTAGTTTAGTTTAGTTTAGAGACACTGCGCGGAAACTGGCCCTTCGGCCCACCGCGCTGACAACCGATCCCTGCACATTAACACTACCCTGTACATACTAGGGACAAATGACACTTATACTAAACCAATTAACCTACAAACCTGTACATCTGTGGAGTGTGGGAGGAAACCGAAGATCTCGGAGAAAACCCACGCAGGTCACATGGAGAACGTATAAACTCTGTACAGACAAGATTCCCAAGGAGAGATTTCAGAAGGACATCAGGGGCAACAGTTTCTCACAAATAGTAACCCGTACCTGGAATGAGCTGCCAGAGGAAGCTGTAGAAGTGGATACAATTATAACATTCGGAAGATATTTGGACAAATGTATGGATAGAAGTGTTTAGAGTGCTACTAGACCAAGTGGACCTGCTGGGCTGAAACCTCTCCTGCATTGGTGCGGCACCCTTTCCTCCCCCCCGTCCCCCTTCTATGACGTTATAACTAAGTTGGGGTTGAGGTCTCGTCAACTGCATAACATTTGGAGATAAGTGGGAAACGTCAGGCACATTTAAAAATTGGATGAAAATAAAGAATTAAAATTATTAATTTGTGCAAAGAAGAAAAGGATAGTTTAAACCCATCCAATAACAAGCAATAATTAAAGTCATAATTAAAGCAAAAAAATGATGAAGAAGTAAATTAATTTCCCAAATACAATAAAAACTGCAGATGTTGGAAATCGATGATATAAACAGAAATGTTGGAGACACTCAACAAGTCCAGACATTTACTGAAAGCCGTAGTGGCTGAGTCGTGCTGCCTCACACGGTGCCAGAGTCCTGGTGCAGCCTGGGTAGAGTTGGCATGCTCACAATGCCAGTCCTGGGTGCAGCCTGGGTAGAGATGGCATGCTCACGGTGCCAGTCCTGGGTGCAGCCTGGGTAGAGATGGCATGCTCACAGTGCCAGAGTCCTGGGTGCATCCTGGGTAGAGTTGGCATGCTCTTCCTGCAACCGCTTGGGGTTTCCTCCCACATCCCAAAGACATGAGGCCACATGTAGAGTGTTGTGTTCAGCCCTGGGCACCATGCTATAGGAAAAATGTTGTCAAGCTGGAAAGGGTACAGAGAAGGATGTTGCCAGGACTAGAGGGTCTGAGCTATAGGATGTAGGCTGGCACTCTCTTCCTTGGAGTGCAGGAGGATGAGGGGATCTTGTAGAGGTGTATTAACTGATGAGAGGAATAGATCGAGTTGAGGCATAGTCTCTCGAAATCTGAGGGGGTAACTTTTTTTCACACAAAGGGTGGTGGGTGTATGGAACAAGCTGGCAGAGGTGGTAGTTGAGACTGGAACTATCCCAGCATTTAAGAAACAGGTACATGGATAGGACAGGTTTGGTGGGATATGGACCAAATGCAGGCAGGTGGGACTAGTGTAGCTGGGACATGTTGGCCGGTGTGGGCAAGTTGGGCCGAAGGGCCTGTTTCCACACTGTATCACTCTATAACTCTAAGACTCTGTGACGTGCTGGTCGGTAGGTTAAGTGGCTGCTGTAAATTCCCCCAAGAGTGTAGATGACTCGCAGAATCAGGGGGACCTCATGACAATGTGGAGATAATTAAAAATGACATTAGTGTAGATGGTTGGTTAATGGCTGGCATGGACTTAATGGGGCACAGGACCCCTTTTGTGCACTGTAGCTCTCTATACATCTATTCTTGCTCGATGGCTTGATTGTAATCATGCACTGTCTTTCCGCTGACTGGTTAGCATGCAATAAAAACTTTTCACTGTACCTCGGTACACATGACAATAAACTAAACTAAACCAAACCAAACCAAACCAAACCAAACCAAACCAAACCAAACCAAACCAAACCAAACCAAACCAAACCAAACCAAACCAAACCAAACCAAACCAAACCAAACCAAACTAAACTAAACTAAACTAAACTAAACTAAACTAAACTAAACTAACTAAAGTAAACTAAACTAAACTAACTAAAGTAAACTAAACTAAACTAAAGTGAACTAAACTAAACTGCACCAAGCTAAGCTAAGTTAACTTAACTAAACTAAACTGAACTGAACTGAACTAAATTAAACTAAACTAAACTGAACTGAACTGAACTAAACTGAACTGAACTGAACTAAATTAAACTAAACTGAACTAAATTAAACTAAACTGAACTGAACTGAACTGAACTAAATTAAACTAAACTAAACTGAACTGAACTGAACTGAACTAAATTAAACTAAACTGAACCAAACTAAACTAAACTAAACTGAACTGAACTGAACTGAACTAAATTAAACTAAACTGAACTAAATTAAACTAAACTGAACCAAACTAAACTAAACTAAACTGAACTGAACTGAACTGAACTGAACTGAACTGAACTGAACTAAATTAAGCAAACTAAACGAAACTAAACTAAACTAAATTAAACTGAACTGAACTAAACTAAACTACAAAAATTAAACTAAACTAAACTAAACTGCACTGATGTAAACTGATTTTCGCTTTCCATCAGTGCATCTGAACCATTGAGAATTTCTAGCACTTTCTGTTTTTATCATTGACCTTGTCTTTGGCCTCCAATTTCAGTGGGTCTCAAGAACCAAATACTTTGTTACCACTTACTTATTAATTGATCCCACCATTTCGGTACTATTGATGTCGGCCTTATAGTTCTTGGGTTTTTTTCATTCCCACTTTTCATAAGTAGTGGTCTCATATCTGCTACTTTCCAAGCTGTGGGAACCACACTCAGATTTATGGAGTGTTGGAAAATGACATGCAATACATTCACTATCTCCATAACAACCCCCTTCAAAGCCCTATTGTGCAAATCATCAACTCCTGGAGATTTGCCATCTTTCAGTGCCATTAATGCTCCTTTTTGACAATTCTGCGAGCCTCTCATTTACTGTAATCCTACAATATTTTTGTGAGCTTTTGTACATCTTTTGTAAGTGAAAATTTAGTTTAGTTTAGAGATACAGTGGGGAAACAGGCCCTTCGGCCCACCGGGTCCGCACTGACCAGCGTACGATAACACCGCCCTACACAACCTAAGGACAATTTTCATTTATATCAAACCAATATACATAGAAACATAGAAAACATAGAAAATAGGTGCAGGAGTAGGCCATTCGGCCTTTCGAGCCAGCTCCGCCATTCAATATGATCATGGCTGATCATCCAACTCAATATCCCGTACCTGCCTTCTCTCCATACCCCCTGATCCCTTTAGCCACAAGGGCCACATCTAACCCCCTCTTAAATATAGCCAATGAACTGGCCTCAACTACCTTCTGTGGCAGAGAATTCCACAGACTCACCACTCTCTGTGTGAAGAAATGTTTTCTCATCTCGGTCCAAAAAGACTTCCCCCTTATCCTTAAGCTGTGACCCCTGGTTCTGGACTTCCACAACATCTAGCCTCTTAAGAATTTTATATGTTTCTATAAGATCCCCCCTCAGTCTTCTAAATTCCAGCGAGTATAAGCCTAGCCTATCCAGTCTTTCTTCATATGAAAGTCCTGCCATCCCAGGGATCAATCTGGTGAACCTTCTCTGTACTCCCTCTAAGGCTAGAACGTCTTTCCTCAGATTAGGAGACCAAACCTGTACACAAAGCTGTACGTCTTTGGAGTGTGGGAGGAAACTGAAGCGCTCAGGGAAAACCCACGCGGTCACAGGGAGAACGTACAAACTCCATACCGACAGCACCCGTAGTCAGGATCAAACCTGGAACCCGGAGCTCTGGGGCTGCAAGGCAGCTACTCTAATGCTACGCCACCTGAGAAAATAGTTGCAAACTATTTTTTAGAAATTTTCTCTGTCATTTTCTCAATATGATTTCTCCTGTATCAGTCCGTAAGTGAACCAAATTACCCTTGGCTAGTTTTTTTTTTCCTTTGCGTATCTACACAAGGTTTCATTAGCAACAAACAATCTGCTGGGGCGAATCAGCAAGTTGAGGAGCATTTGTGGGGTTGAAAGAAAACATCAACAGTTACCTTTATTCACAAAATGCTGGAGTAACTCAGCAGGTCAGGCAGCATCTCGGGAGAGAAGGAATGGGTGACGTTTCGGGTTGAGACCCTTCTTCAGACGGTGTCAAGATGTGGTCGTAGAGTAGGAGGGCAGGAGAAATCAGAGGGGGAGCGGTGAGAGAGCATGTTGCTAAACTCTCGTCGAAGAGAGGAGGAGAACCTCTTCAAAGTGGACATACCTTGAGGAGGAATTGCAGTGGAGCAACAAGTAGTATAAGAAGATAACTGCAGATGCTGGTACAAATTGAAGGTTTTTATTCACAAAATGCTGGAGTAACTCAGCGAGTCAGGCAGCATCTCAGGAGAGAAGGAATGGGTGACGTTTCGGGTCGAGACCCTTCTTCAGCAGATACCTTCCTCCAAAGATACACCACCTCCAGCAGATAGCTTGTTGCTCCAGATTCCAGTGTTTGCGGAAGGTTTCATATTCGCTTCGTTCACCTCTTCCTGGACTTCAAAAATAAATTGCTGAGAAATTGTTAAGGGTGGCACACCTCTATTTTGAAACAAACATGTATTCCATGTCCATCATGTTGGGTGAGCCTTCCTGAGTTTGACCTCTTCAAACCAAATTGGTTTTGTGACATTAATGCAAGTTGGGAACAGTACCTTCAAAAACAACAGAAAAGAAGTAAACCATGATAAATATATATATTTTTTTTTGCATCCTTCTACAGTTAGTATGACTGTACGTGAACAACTGTTCGTGGAAAGAAAAAACAGTCAACATTTCTGGTCTTCGATCCTTCACCAGCCCCAAACAATTATCTGTGTCTCTTTCCACAGATGCTGTCTGACTTGCTGAGATTTTCCAGCATTTTCTGTTTTTTTAAATTTTAGACTGTCTGCATCTGTAGGTTTTTTACAATTTTAATTTCCTCTTTATGCACGTCAATTTACTCCTTTGCTGCATTCATAAGTTTTCCTGGTCCTTAGGCTCCTCGACACTTTTGTTGCCAATATTCTCTGCTTTTTCTTTGCCATGATATTATCTTTAACTTCTCTTGATAGTAAAGGCTGAACCACTGATTTCTGGCAATGTATTTCAAAGAAGCTGTCTCAGGGAGATCGTGTGGAGTAATGCTGAGACTCTATTAGGTGCTGGTTCGGCCGCATTTGGAGTATATGAGGAAGGATGTGCTGGCTCTGGAGAGGGTCCAGAGGAGGTTTACAAGAATGACCCCAGGAATGAGTGGGTTAACACATGGTGAGTATTTGATGAAACAGGGCCTGTACTCGCTGGAATTTAGAAGGGGGGGCTCATTGAAACATACCGAATAGTGAAAGGCTTGGATAGAGTGGATGTGGAGAGGATGTTTCCACTAGTGGGAGAGTCTAGAACAAGAGGTCATAGCCTCAGAATTAAAGGATGTTCCTTTTGGAAAGAGATGGAGAGGAATTTCTTTAGTCAAAGGGTGGTGAATCTGTGGATTTCTTTGCCACAGAAGGCTGTAGAGGCCGTCAATGGATATTTTTAAGGCAGAGACAGATAGATTCTTGATTAGTGCAGGGGTCAGAGGTTATGGGGAGAAGGCAGAAGAATGGGGTTAGGTTGGAGAGATAGATCAGCCATGATTGAATGGCGGAGTAGACTTGCTGGGCCGAATGGCCTTATTCTGCTCCTATCACTTATGACCTTATGACCTTGTGGAGTTGAATGTAAAGTGGTGTGAAGCATGAATTTCAGCAGGACCTGGCGATTTACAGATGGGAAACTCTAAACTCATTGAAATGCAAACATTTTTATTTACTGGTAGTAAATTTTGCCTGTTTTAGAAATTTGCCATCATTTTAAACTAGGTACTTAGCATAATCATTATTAACACCTTCATTAATATTCACAGAAAATAACATAAATCTGTCTAGTTATAGCCAGCCAACGTCTTTTTTTATACAAGTGTATCAGCCAATGTTTAAAATTTTGTCACAAGATAAATGATCATTACAATTAATATCTTTGCTTGCTTTTTCTTTCCCTGAGAGTCAGTGTTATTTTATTTCAATAAATAATTTTACACAATTTAGTTTAGAGATACAGTGTGGAAATAGGCCCTTCGGCCCATCGAGTCTGCACCGACCAGCGATCAAAATAGAGTTTGATGTTTAGATTTCCCGATGCAAAGAGAACCACGGAAAGGTTGGAGAGTATTGGAAGGTATAGGTAAGTGAAGGGTCCACCACCATTCTACTCTGAAGAAGGGTCTCGACCCAAAACGTTGCCTGTTGCTTTTCCCCATAGATGCTGTCTGACCCGCTGAGTTTCTCCGGCTTTTTGGGTCTCTCTACAGAATGACTGAGCAGATTCAAAGGTCCTTTCCTACACATCTTCCTATTGACCATTGACAAAAACCCGCAACAAATGGGATTTTACAGGATTGGAAACTTATACACCACTCACAAAGCAGACTGATCCAACGTTTTGCTAATCCTCCCCAGGTTGTAGATGAAGCTCCTTGCGGAAGGACAGGCTTGATTTCTGATGGCCGGAAATCAGTGGTTCAGCCTTTACTATCAAGAGAAGTTAAAGATAATATCATGGCAAAGAAAAAGCAGAGAACATTGGCAACAAAAGTGTAGGGTAGCCTAAGGATCAGGAAAACTTATGAATGCAGCAAAGGAGTAAATTGACGTGCAGAAAGAGGAAATTAAAAATTTTAAAAACCTGCAGATGCAGACAGTCTGAAATTTTAAAAAACAGAAAATGCTGGAAAATCTCAGCAAGTCAGACAGCATCTGTGGAAAGCGACACAGATAATTGTTTGGGGCTGATGAAGGATCGAAGACCAGAAATGTTGACTGTTTTTTCTTTCCACGAACAGTTGTTCACCTACAGTCAGACTAACTGTGGAAGGATGCAAAAAAATATATATATATTTATCATGGTTTACTTCTTTTCTGTTGTTTTTGAAGGTACTGTTCCCAACTTGCATTAATGTCACAAAACCAATTTGGTTTGAAGAGGTCAAACTCAGGAAGGCTCACCCAACATGATGGATATGAAATACATGTTTGTTTCAAGATAGAGGTGTGCCACCCTTAACAATACTGAAGGCTAAAAAGAGCGCCCTGCTCTCAAAACAGACAATTTGCTTTTTTTGTTGCCTAACCTTGCACAGTGGCGCAGCGGTAGCGTTGCTGCCTCACAGCGCCATGGATCCAGGTTCGATCCCAGACTACAGGCGTCGCCTGTACCGACTCTGTAGGCTCTCCCTGGTTTGCTCCCACACCCCAAATTCATACAGGTTTGTAGGTGAATTGGCTTTGGGAAAAAAAATTATCAATTGTCCCCAGTGTGTAGGATGGTGATAGTGTACGAGGGTGATGGCTGGTCGGTGTGGGGTCAGTGGGCCAAAGGGCCTGCTTCCACACTGTATCTCTAAAGTCTAAAGTCTAAAGTCTTATCTAATGGCTATTTGAGGTCCAACTGCACAAATGGTTTAGCTAAGGCAGCAACAACAGTTGCAAAGCATGATCTCCACATGGCTGATAAGGCAATGATTACGGCGATAGCCACAACAAACAAGAGTTTGCTTTTAATTTTTTTTAAACATGACCTGATTATGGAGTCTGGAGGAATGGAACTATCCATTACAGCCCCATATTATCAGAATGTGATCACTGCTCAACCTGTCGACATCAACATCCCCCTGACCATAACCACTTACCGAGATGATTTAATTTCAATGTTTGCTACCGCCACAGCCCTTCCCATTCCCGATCCAAATTAAACCATTTATTTCCTCCTGCATCACTTCATCCCTAGCCTAATTTCCCATGTTCTTGACCACACTTTTCTAGTTGACTCTTCATTCTTCAAGTCTATTTCTTCGAATCCCCTGTTGCCTGCTTCCTCTTAATCACCTGCACATGGCCGTGGTGTCACGGTGAGCCAACTCCTGACCTGAATTGGAGGTGAGCCAGCTGCCATTTTAAGCAACTAGCTGAGACTAGATATCAGTTGGACCATGAGCGTCAAGCCGTTGACATTTGGACAGATTTTGTGCACCTCCCCCAAGTTTGTGCCACCGATATCACTTCCAAAGGGATGAAAACCTTAAATGAAAAGCAAGCAAAGAAAAAAAAAAATGCAGGTGTCGAAACAAGGAACTGCAGATGCTGGTTTGCACAAAATAATACAAAGTGTTGGAGTAGCTCAACTGGTCAAGCAGCATCTCTAGAGAACATGGACAGGTGACATTTCGGGTCAGAACATCTGAAAAAGAGTTCCGACATGAAACATCACCTAAAGAAATTCAGATGCTGGGAATAAAAATGGTAAATGCTGGAAATGCTTAACAGGTGAGACTACATCTGAGGGATGAGTTAATGTTTCAGGTTAAAGATCCTTCTCAACTTGAAACATTCACTCTGTGTCCCTTTCCTTGGTGTCTCCAGCAATTTTGTTATTTTTAGTTTAGGAATCCCTGATATCTTGGTTTTTTTTCGTCCAATGCTATTAAGTCCTGGTACATTTTCTGCTTACTATTCAAATGATTTGAAATTTGATTCAGACAGTAGAATTGTTTTGGTTAGCAGCATGTTTATACTACCGAGCTCATATTGAATATAATTAATGCTGAGAATGCTTTCATTCCAAACGGGTATCGCATGTTCAAATATTTTACGACCACCAGTTTTCATCTAATTTTATTTGGTGTAATGCTGAGGCAAAGAAACAAAATGTGACTTTAGTTTTATGTGTGTGTAATTCCTCCGGAATGCCATTGGGAATCTGCCCGATTGTTCTGCCAGTGCCTTCTTCTTCTTAGACAGTCCCTTGGAATCATAAGGTCGTAAGGAATAGGAGTAGTATTAGGCCATTCGGCCCATCAAGTCTACACCGCCATTCAATCATGGCTGATCTATCTCCCTCCGAACTCCATTCTCCCTCCTTCTCCCCATAACCTCTGACACCCGTACTAATCAGGGTTTTGACCTCAGAGATTTTATTCTTGCAAGGTGGATTATTAATATCAGACCTTATGGAAAATAATTGCACGATATTAATGCCTTCCACTCTTCCTGTAGGAGTTCTCCGGAGGTTATCACAAGGTGTGGTTCTTTCACAAGATCACGTCTCTCTTATTGAAAAGATAATCTGTTCTTTCACAGCTGAGGTGCTTGTAATAAAAATTAATTCTTGCCCTTCTGCTTGAACTGACGTCTATCTCACTCACCTCCATTTACACTGTGTCATAGTGCTGGAAATGTTTGCAATAGAACCCATTTCTAACTATCATTAACCATTCCCTTCGGAAGTTGCAAGTACCCATGGCATTTCATTTGATTTCAATAGGATATAATAAATGTCCTGTGGAATTTGCAGCTTAACCGATCGCATAATTTCAGTTGCAGGAACATCCACTTTGTACATGACTTAACATATATTCCACTATTTCTGAAGAATCCTTTTAAAGGTGTTTAAGAATGAGGTAGCACCACATATCTCTCTGCCCACTGGTGATCCCGATGGAAATTTCCCTGCAATTTAATAACCAGAAACCAGGTAATAATTCAATGGTTCAATGGCACTTCATTTGTCATGTGTGCGACTGCACAGTGAAATCCCTTTTTTTGCATATAGACACAAAATGCTGGAGTAACTCAGCGGGACAGGCAGCATCTCTGGAGAGAAGGAATGGGTATCGTTTCGGGTCGAGACCCTTCTTGAGACTGAGGAATATGTCTGAAGAATATATTTTTTGCACACGTTACGCATGCAGACGCCGCCATGATGTGGCACCATTTCCAAGGTCCGGCCGGCCGGCCCGCGCGCTCGATGCACTGGAGCGGTTCCCGCGAACAGACGTCCCTCTCCTCGCCCGGCCACTGGAGACATTACCCCGGTTCGCCCTCCAACCAGCCCCTGCTCCTCACGTCTGCCGTCTCCAGCTCTCTCCAGATTACCCTGTCCAACGAGCCTTTGGGGCTTCCGGGCAAGCACCACGGCCATGGCACCTCGGGAAGCTGCAACTCGGGTAGCATCTCCCGTCCGAACCGCTCCCTCGGGTAATTGGAACACATAAAGGGATGAATGAATGAATGAATGAATGAATGAATGAATGAATGAATGAATGAATGAATGAATGAATGAATGAATGAAAGAATGAATACTTTATTGTCACAGTGAAATTCCTTTCTTGCATACCCTACATATGCAAATAGTCACCACATAAAGGGCGCTGACAAGGTTACAAAGTATCCCGCGCCTCAGGTCCCGCTTTGTTCTCCCCTCCCCCACGCGACCCCTCCCCCCCCCCCCCCCCCCCCCCACTCCAGGTCCTTCATTGTCCATTGTTTGGATAGTTCGCACTGACTGCGTTGCAACTGGGTATCTAATCTGCCATTGATGGTGCCCGCCTGATGTATTTAATGTTATTACGACTGGGGATGAGTGGGTGGAAATTTGCCTCATAACCATGCATTATAATAGAATACATGTCATGTAAAAACACAAGAGAATCCAGATGCTGGAATCTAGAGCAAAAACCAAACCGCTGGCGGAACTCAGAGTAGAGCAATATGTGTGACTGTCACTGAGTTTTAATTGCACTCTTCCACTCAGTATTTTAAACCTCTTAGTTTAGTTTAGTTTAGTTTAGAGATATAGCACGGAAACAGGCCCTTCGGCCCACCGAGTCCGCACCGGCCAGCGATATTTCGCACATTAACACTACCCCACACACACTAGGGACAATTTTACATTTATACATTTATGCCAAGCCAATTAACCTACAAATCTGTACGTCTTTGGAGTGTGGGAAGAAACCGAAGATCTTGGCGAAAACCCACACAGACACAGGGAGAACGTACAAACTCCGTAAAGGCAAGCACCCATAGTTCGGATCGAAACCGGGCCTCCAGTGCTGCAAGCGCTGTAAGGCAGCGACTCTACCGCTGCGCCACTGTGCCGCTCGAGTTATTTCACAATAATGAGGTGGTTTGATATGTTGTGGAGCAGGAGACTCACAGTCTCCTCTCAGTTTAGACACCAAGCGCAGGCTCGGCGATCGCTTCGCTCAACACCTGCGCTCGGTCCGCGTTGGCCAACCAATTCTATATCCTGCAGCTCCGCTCTTGCTCCCCCTCCCCCCATTCGTGACAAAGACAGAATCCCCCTCGATCTCACCTTCCACCCCACCAGCCAGCGGATCCAACAAATCATCCGCCAACATTTCCGTCACCTACAACGGGACCCCACCACTGGCCATACCTTCCCACCCTCTCCCCTTTCTGCGTTCCGCAGAGACCGTTCCCTCCTTAACTCCCTGGTCCACCCATCCCTTCCTACCCAAACCACCCCATCCCCGGGCACTTTCCCCTGCAACCACAGGAGATGCAACACCTGTCCCTTTACCCCCCCCTTCAACTCCATTCAAGGACCCAAACAGTCTTTCCAGGTGAGACAGAGGTTCACCTGCACCTCCTCCAACCTCATCTATTGTATCCGCTAATCTAGATGTCAACTTCTTTACATCGGCGAAACCAAACACAGGCTCGGCGATCGTTTCGCTCAACACCTTCACTCAGTCCGCCTTAACCGACCTGATCTCCTGGTGGCCGAGCACTTCAACTCCCCCTCCCATTCCCAGTCTGACCTTTCTGTCATGGGCCTCCTCCAGTGCCATAGTGAGGCCCACCGGAAATTGGAGGAACAGCACCTCATATTTCGCCTGGGCAGTTTGCAGCCCAGTGGTATGAACATTGACTTCTCCAACTTTAGATAGTTCTTCTGTCCCTCTCTTCCCCTCCTCCTTCCCAGATCTCCCTCTATCTTCCTGTCTCCACCTATATCCTTCCTTTGTCCCGCCCCCCTGACATCAGTCTGAAGAAGGGTCTCGACCCGAAACGTCACCCATTCCTTCTCTCCTGAGATGCTGCCTGACCTGCTGAGTTACTCCAGCATTTTGTGAATAAATACCTTTGATTTGTACCAGCATCTGCAGTTATTTTCTTATACAACGGATTTCTTTGGTTGATCCTAATCCTTTCTTGGGATTCTGCAGTCTTTGTGATTTGTACACAGTTGAGTAAATGAGTCATGTGGTCAGCAGATCTTGTGGGAGTATCAGAAGGAGTTCCTTGCTATTATAGTTCAATGAAGGAAGCATCCTTGTTTGAACTTGCTATGCCCTTTAAGAGCTACTAAAACTAGAACATATTAGATTTCCATCAGATTCCAAGGTCTAACTGTGGATATATTACAAATGGCAACAAGGATTGGGAATGGTAAAAACATGAATAACAATCAGCACCATATACCATGTTGAGCAGTGTCCCATCTCAAGGACACTGTAAAAACTGTGAAGCTGTGACCAGCATTGGCAGTGGCAAATTGCATCAGAAAATGGGCCCAATATTGAAGCTCCCAACAGTCGTAAGGTCATAAGTAATAGGAGCAGAATTGCATTGGACAACCAAAACACATTGCATTCAAGAGTCAAGAGTCAAGTGTTTTATTGTCATACTAGACCAAGTGGACCTGTTGGGCCCAAACCTCTCCTGCATTGCTGCAGCACCCTCTCCTCACCCCCTACCCCCTTCCCCCACTCCCCCCCACCCTACCCTCCCACTCCCACTCCCCTCCACTCCACCCCCCTTATCCTCCCTCCCCTTCCCTCCCTCCACCCCCCCCTCCACCCCCCCCTCCACCCCTCCCCCCACTCCCTCCCGAGGAGATAGATTTAAACTTTTAAAATGTGAATGACTTTAAAAATATAACACCGATTTCAATGAAACTTCTTCCATTAGCACCAAAGGGACGACGGTGAGTAAGGTGGGCCTAAAATTGTCGCGCATCGTGTACCGGTTTGGCTGTAGTTCAGGAACAAACAAACAAACAAATGAGAGTTTTAGTATATAGTTGTCCCAGACAGAACAATGAAACTCTTACTTGCAGTAGCACAATGGAATATGTGAACATAGCACACTGTAAACAATATTATAAATGAGAAATAAAGTCCAGTGTATGTATTTTCACACATACACGCACGCATATATATATATATATGTGTGTGTGTGTGTGTGTGTGTGTGTGTGTGCGTGTGTGTGTATACACGCATGCATATATATATATATGTGTGTGTGTGTGTGCGTGTGTGTATATGTGTGTGTAAAGTCTACACACTGGACTTTATTTCTCATTTATTATATATATATATATATTCACACACACGCACACATAAGTACACATAAAAAGACAATCAACAATAATAGTGCAATAATAATAACAGTCTATGTAGTTCAGAGCTTAATGGAGGTTGCAGTGTTTAATTGCCTGGTGGGTGTAGGGAACAGTCAACTCTACATTCAATTAGTCTTATCCCCTGCTTTATTGTTTCCCGTCCGTCGCCACAAGAAACTGTTTTGCTTTTTATTTCCCTTTTTCCCTTTACTTCAATGACCAAAATCGTAAATATACATAAAAGAAAAATTTGCATTAGCGCTCAGCCTGAAATAAAAAGAAAGTTTGCCATTGACAAATTACAAAACGACAGAGAGAAAATTGGATGGAACGATGGAACAAGTTACTGTAAAACAAATGCTGTATCAATTTTCCAGGGGTTTGGACCTTTTGACCTGAAGATAGACACTAGTAACTCCTTTGTCCAGATTTACACACCCACACACACACACACACACATGGAAATCAAAAATCAGCAGATGCTGGAGAACTAAAATAAAAACAGAAAGTGTTGGAAATCCATTCGAAGAGAAATAGAGTCAATGTTTCAGGCCAGAGACCCTTTATCAGATAGATTAACCTCTGTTCTTCTTCCCACAGAGATGATGGAACGTAAACATTATCTCATCATTTCCATATCAATTACCTGGAACTGGGCACGCCACCAAATACCGAGTGATGAGAGGGTGCAAAGGTGGAGATAGAGTGGATCCTTGCCACACCCCACTCAGTTGCCACAGAAACCAGGTGGAATACCATCACAAACATCAGCCAATAAGCACTGGAAATGCGCCAACGTAAAGATAACGTTAATAGCTTTTGGGACTTATTCAAATCTAGGAACAGGCACTCTGGGGGAGTTTTACAATTGGTCTTTTAACAATCTCAACACTATGGCACGGGCTAAACAAAAAGGATACAATTTAGCTGCAACTACAAAAATCCCAGTGATAAGGGTGTGACTTCAGAGAATGGCCATAAAGTACTAAGTGACACCATTGTGTGGTGCTGCAAACAGACTGAATCAGCTCTGTTCAACCTCTAAATAGCAAAATGAATTCAGGGAAGTCTTAATAATGAGTATAGACATTAAAAAATCTCACTGTAACCTCTCCCCTCCTGAACGTGCAGCCCTCCACTCACTCTGCAACAACCCTGACTTAGTCATCAAACCCGCTGACAAGGGAGGTGCTGTGGTAGTCTGGCGTGCTGACCACTACCGGACCGAGGCCAGACGACAACTCTCAGACACCTCCTCCTACTTATCCTTGGACCATGACCCCACCAACGAACACCAGACCTTAATCATATCATCATATCATATATATACAGCCGGAAACAGGCCTTTTTCGGCCCTCCAAGTCCGTGCCGCCCAGTAATCATCAACACCATCATGGACCTCACCATTTCCAGCGCTCTACCCTCCAATGCCTCCAAACTTATAGTTCCCCAGCCCCACACGGCCCGATTTTACCTTCTACCTAAAATCCATAAACAGAACTGTCCTGGAAGACCCATTGTTTCGGCCTGCTCATGTCTCACCGAACTTATCTCCACCTACCTCGACTCCATCCTATCCCCCCTGGTCAAATCCCTCCCCACCTACGTCTAAGACACCTCACATGCTCTCCGTCTCCTCGATAACTTCCGGTGTCTAGGCCCCCACTCCCTCATCTTCACCATGGATGTCCAGTCACTCTACACTTCCATCCCCCACAAGGATGGTCCTGAAGTCCTCCGTTTTTTCCTCGACCGTAGAACCAGCCAATCCCCATCTACTAACACTCTCCTCCGCCTAGCAGATCTGGTTCTTACCATTAACAGCTTCTCTTTTGACACCTCCCACTTCCTCCAAACCAGAGGCGTAGCTATGGGCACTCGCATGGGCCCTAGCTATGCCTGCCTCTTTGTCGGGTACATCGAACAATCCCTGTTCCGGACGTACACTGGCCCCATCCCCGAACTCTACCTCCGCTACATCGATGACTGCATTGGTGTTACCTCTTGTACCCATGCAGAACTCACTGACTTCATACACTTCACTACCAATTTCCATCCTGCTCTTAAATATACTTGGACTATCTCCGACATCTCCCTACCATTTCCGGACTTCACAATCTCAATCACAGGAGACAGACCAGTGACTGACATCTACCATAAACCCACTGACTCGCACAGCTATCTGGACTACACTTCTTCCCACCCTATCTCCTGCAAAAAGTCTATCCCCTACTCCCAATTCCTCCGTCTACGCCGCATCTGTGCCCAGGATGAGGTGCTAGAGATGTCCTCATTCTTCAGGAAACAGGGCACTCCCCTCTTCCATTATAGATGAGGCTCTCACTAGGGCCTCTTCTATATCCTGCAGCTCCGCTCTTGCTCCCCCTCCCCCCATTCGTAACAAAGACAGAATCCCCCTCGATCTCACCTTCCACCCCACCAGCCAGCGGATCCAACAAATCATCCGCCAACATTTCCGTCACCTACAACGGGACCCCACCACTGGCCATACCTTCCCACCCTCTCCCCTTTCTGCGTTCCGCAGAGACCGTTCCCTCCTTAACTCCCTGGTCCACCCATCCCTTCCTACCCAAACCACCCCATCCCCGGGCACTTTCCCCTGCAACCACAGGAGATGCAACACCTGTCCCTTTACCCCCCCCTTCAACTCCATTCAAGGACCCAAACAGTCTTTCCAGGTGAGACAGAGGTTCACCTGCACCTCCTCCAACCTCATCTATTGTATCCGCTGCTCTAGATGTCAACTTCTTTACATCGGCGAAACCAAACACAGGCTCGGCGATCGTTTCGCTCAACACCTTCACTCAGTCCGCCTTAACCGACCTGATCTCCTGGTGGCTGAGCACTTCAACTCCCCCTCCCACTCCCATTGTGACCTTTCTGTCATGGGCCTCCTCCAGTGCCACAGTGAGGCCCACCAGTAATTGGAGGAACAGCACCTCATATTTCGCTTGGGCAGCTTGCAGCCCAACGGTATGAACATTGACTTCTCCAACTTTAGATAGTTCCTCTGTCCCTCTCTTCCCCTCCTTCTTCCCCTCCTCCTTCCCAGATCTCCCACTGTCTTCCTGTCTCCACCTATATCCTTCCTTTGTTCCGCCCCCCTGACATCAGTCTGAAGAAGGGTCTTGACCCGAAACGTCACCCGTTCCTTCTCTCCTGAGATACTGCCTGACCTGCTGAGTTACTCCAGCATTTTGTGAAATAAATACCTTCGATTTGTACCAGCATCTGCAGTTATTTTCTTAAAAAACTGGAGTAACTCAGCGGGTCAGACTGCGGAAAGGAATAGGTGACGTTTCGTATCGACACCCTCCTTCAGACTGGTTTTCAATTGGCTTTCAAAAAATGTTGTGACATTTCCTCATTTTCTAAAAAATAACCTCATGGTCCCTTGTGTAAATGATGTGAAAAGATTAATGTTCCTATTTATGCCTGTGCACACATAACACCAATGACCCGTGCAAAATGGCTGATCACTGAGATGATACCTTGGGAACTGGGAATTTTTAAGTTAAATGGGCAATTATTTTGATGCTTAGATAATTGAACATAACAATTCTGTTCACAATGACTGCTTATTGCTTACCGGCTGATTAATTGACCAATTATAGTGGCACAGCAGTAGAGTTGCTGCCTTACAGCACGTGCAGACCCGGATTCGATCCTGACTACAGGTGCTTGTCTGTACGGAGTTTGTACGTTCTCCCCGTGACCTGCGTGGGTTTTCTCCGAGATCTTCGGTTTCCTCCCACACTCCAAAGACGTACAGGTTTGAAGGTTAATTGGCTTGGTATAAAGGTTAAAAATTGTCCCTGGTGTGTGTAGGATAGTGTTAGTGTGCTGGGATCGCTGGTCGGCGCGGACTCAGTGGGCCGAAAGGCCTGTTTCCACGCTGTATCTCTAACACTAAAAAAACTAAAATTATGAAAGCCACGATTGAGAAACTGTAAGAATGATCACATTGAATGGTGGTGCTGGCTCGAAAGGCCAAATGGCCTCCTCCTGCACCTATTGTCTATTGTCTATAATATGCTTTACCCCGCCCCCCCCATCCCCCCTCCCCCACCCGAACTCTGCCACAGTGCACTGAGATTGCCCACCACCTGATAAACACAAGAAGGCGTTTCATTTTCAACCTGCGGTTTGTGTCTGAGTTTCTTTCATCTTTAGAGAGTGCGACAAGATTGAGACATGGAGAAAAAGGATGTCAATCTCATAACGCGGGCAGATCAAATACGAGCACGGAGTATGAAATTAAAACATTTCATCTGCAAATATTAATATTGTCACTTTACCGTACATTAACCGAAGTCCAACCTGAACCCTGCACAAAGTTGTAGCCTTCATTTCTAACGCTGGCTGATTGTATTGATATTGGTTCAGCATGAATGATTAAAAACACGTAAACAAATGATGACAAACGAGACTTGTTTCTCTGCGTTGCTTCTTGCGACACCCTGAGTTTCCATCTAGTTTCTACAGAGCCAAATCTATATTGGATTCCTGATGAAATTGTCAGTAGTAAGCAGGGGTGATCATCGTCTTTCATTATCTGTTTAACTGGTGTGGGGGGGGGGGGGGGGGGGTGCGTGGGTGATTCCTCTGCAGAAAAGTCTTTTGAGGCTACAACCTTAGCTGGGGCTTCCTGTGTATCATTAAACAAAACCCATGAACTCGTAAACCACAAAGAGACATTAAAAAAACTGTTCGTGGAGATGCACGCGGTGATAGATGCTGAAAAAGGTTCGAGGAGTAAAATATTTACGCCAGCTCCATTTTCGGTACTTCTCATTGACCCCAAATGCCCTTGTTGGGGGCCATTCGCAGAGGTGGGTTCGCCACTGGCTCCTCACGTGATCGGTGTCAATGGGTTTCCTATGGGGCGCACGGTGGCGCAGCGGTAGAGCCTGGGTTCCATCCTGACTACGGGTGCTGTCTGTACAGAGTTCGTGTGTTCTCCCCGTGACCTGCGTGGGTTTACTCTGGGAGCTCCGGTTTCCACCCGCACTCCAAAGACGTACAGCACAGCCAGACATAAAAACAGCTTTTTAACGCGCGTAGTAGCTCTGCTCAATAACCAAAAGGCGGTGGTCTCTTTTTGCACTGGTTTATTTCACTCGCATGTTTAAACCGTAATGATGTATTTCGAATGTTTTTATGCTTATTCTTATTTGTTTACTGTATGTTCGTGTTGTTACTTGCGAGCGGAGCACCAAGGCACATTCCTTGTATGTGTACATACGTGGCCAATAAACTTATTCATTTATTCATTCATTCATTTGTAGGTTAATTGGCTTGGTAACATTGTAACTTGCCCCCGGTGTGTGCAGGGTAGTGTTAGTGTGCGGGGATCGCTGGACGGCTCCAAGCCTGTTTCCACGCCCCAGCCGCTGGGCCTGTTTCTGCGCTGTATCTCTAAACTTAAATAGAACTAATCTAAAAACGTGAAGGGCTGAACTGTGAGCTTAACAGTGCTGGTTTTGTGACGGAGGACGTACGTAATGCGTTGACCGATGTATATCTAAAGTGCAGTCGTGTTGAAGAAAAATTACAAGGTACAATTTCAGAAATCGGGGCCTTTGATGGCAAAAACATGCCTCAGAGGGTGGTTTGGCTTACTTAGACAATAGACAATAGACAATAGGTGCAGGAGTAGGCCATTCGGCCCTTCGAGCCAGCACCACCATTCAATGTGATCATGGCTGATCATTCTCAATCAGTACCCTGTTCCTGCCTTCTCCCCATACCCCCTGACTCCGCTATCCTTAAGAGCTCTATCTAGCTCTCTCTTGAATGTATTCAGAGAATTGGCCTCCACTGCCCTCTGAGGCAGAGAATTCCACAGATTCACAACTCTCTGACTAAAAAAGTTTTTCCTCATCTCTGTTCTAAATGGCCTACCCCTTATTCTTAAACTGTGGCCCCTGGTTCTGGACTCCCCCAACATTGGGAACATGGGAACATGTTTCCTGCCTCTAACATGTCCAACCCCTTAATAATCTTATACGTTTCGATAAGATCCCCTCTCATCCTTCTAAATTCCAGTGTATACAAACCTAGTCGCTCCAGTCTTTCAACATATGACAGTCCCGCCATTCCGGGAATTAACCTAGTAAACCTACGCTGCACGCCCTCAATGGCAAGAATATCCTTCCTCAAATTTGGAGACCAAAACTGCATACAGTACTCCAGGTGCGGTCTCACTAGGGCCCTGTACAACTGCAGAAGTACAGTGGTACAGTTTCACAGTGGTAGACAGGAGAAACTCGCAGGGGTGCAGGGTGGCTGGCAGGAGGTGGCATTACCGAGAATACTGATCACAGCCTGTGGTGTGTGTACGTGTGGGGGCGGATGCATGAGGTGATTTTGCACTTCATGAATATCTGCTGGGGTGTTCCTCTGCTATCTATAGGCCAGCAGAATGAGTGAAGTGCGCACACTGCAGAGCTCTCGTGTTGTATACTGACTACGGCCGTGCAGCTTTTGCAAAGCATGCACATTTAGCATGTACACCCACACCGCAAGAGTGTCTGCAAATGGCTCAGGTAATTGCACCAAATGTCACTCTAAGTCATTGCTGCTGAATAAAGGATCTCCCAAATAACATGTCCGCCTGCTGCTGCTTCACTTACACATGGACTGGTGGGGCTAATGGCTCCTTAGATGTCGTTCTCTTAGAGTCATGCAATCATAGAGACTTTCAGCACGGAAACAGGCCCCTCGACCCAACTTATCCATGCCGACCGAGATGCCCATCTACACTGGTCCTACCTATCAGCGTTTGGCCCAAACCCTGCCTATTCATGTACCATTTACAAATGTCTCTCAATTGTTGTTTAGATTTAGATTTAGAGATACAGCGCGGAAACAGGCCCTTCGGCCCACCGAGTCCGCGCCGCCCAGCGATCCCCGCACATTAACACTATCCTACACACACTAGGGACAATTTTTTTTTTTTAACATATTACCCAGTC
This sequence comes from Rhinoraja longicauda, assembly GCF_053455715.1. Lineage (NCBI taxonomy): Eukaryota > Metazoa > Chordata > Chondrichthyes > Rajiformes > Arhynchobatidae > Rhinoraja > Rhinoraja longicauda. The sequence continues at coordinate 103,110,720 of NC_135954.1, forward strand.
AATTAACCTACATACTTGCACGTCTTTGGAGTGCGGGAGGAAACCGAAGATCTCGGAGAAAACCCACGCAGGTTACAGGGAGAACGTACACACTTCGTACAGACGGCGCCTGTAGTCAGGATCAAACCTGAGTCTCCGGCGCTGCATTCGCTGTAAGGCAGCAACTCTACCGCTGCGCCACCGTGCCGCCACGATTCAAATAAATGTCATTGTAGTACCAAAAGTCACCAGCCTTACGTCTAATTAGTTCATTTTATTATTGTCAGGTGTACCGAGGTACAGTGAAAAGCTTGTTGTTGCGTGCTATCCAATCAGTGAAAAGACTCGACACGATTACAATCGAGCCGTGCACAGTGCGCAGATGCAGGATAAAAGGTGCAATGTTTAGTGCAAGATACAAGTCCAGTAAAGTCTGACTAAACGTCAGTAGGTTGCAGGTCCCGACATGCATGGAAGGCCTGCAAGAGTTGTCGTTTGGTCCAGAGGGTTGGAGAATCGGCAGGTCGGAGAGGAGATTAAGAGCACAGTTCATGTCAGCAATGGTGTTGTTGACAGGAGATGATGTGTTTAGTTTAGAGATCCAGGAATCCCAACGAGCCAAGTCCCATCCCAACTCAATTATATCGTTGAGTTCATTTACACATGCACATTGAATTTGGGCTGGAAGTGAACAGAATAGGCAGATCATAATCAGCTTTCGGGGCAGCACAGTGGCACAGCAGCAGAGACCGCGGTTCGATCCCAACCTCGGGTGATGCCTGTGTGGAGTTTGCACGTTCTCCCTGTGACCGCATGGGTTTTCTCCGGGTGCTCTTGTTGCTTCCCACATCACGGAGACAAGTGGATTTGAAGGTTAGTTGGCTTTTATAAAAAATTGCCCCTCGTGTGTCGAATAGGACTGGTGTGTGGGTGATCGATTTTTCCGTGCTGTATCTCGAAAACTAAAACTGAAAACTAAGAACTCAACTAAACTTTCAGTTTTGATGATACCAGTGCTGACATATTTGAGCTCAATACAACAGTTATCGTTGTCTTTGAGAAACTCACAGCCGAACTCACATTCAGCAGAAGGAAGGCACTGGAGGATTTTGTCAGCCTTGGCCTTCTGCAGTATGTTTTAGTTTAGTTTGGAGATACAGCGCGGAAACAGGCCCTTCGGCCCAACAAGTCCGCACCGACCAGCAATCCCCGCATATTAACACTATCTTACACACATTAGGGATAATTCACATTGATACCAAGCCAATTAAACTACAAACCTGTACGTCTTTGGAGCGTGAGAGGAAACCAGAGATCCCAGAGAAAACCCACGCAGGTCACAGGGAGAATGTACAAACTACCAACAGACAGCACCCGTAGTCGGAATCGAACCTTGGTCTCTGGCACTGTTAGGCAGCATCTCTGCCGCTGTGCCACCGTGCCGTCACTGTTTGCTTTCAGAAGTGTTTGCTTCAATAATGGCATTACCCATTTAAATGCCCCTCAAACGGGGAGAAGGCAGGAGAATGGGGGTGAGGAGGGCGAGATAGATAATGGCGGAGTAGACTCGATGGGCCGAATGGCCAAATTCTAACCCCTATCACTACTGATCTTCTGATCTTATGATAGGCAGTGAGCAGAAAACAACTGCTGGGAGAGCAGGGGAAGCGGGAGGAGGGTAAGCCAGCCACAGCTGCCCAAGATGCTCAGACAGTAATTGTCTTCTCTGAGACTTACCAAAGGAAGAGAGAGTGCGAGACAACTGTGATCTTATCAGCAATCCGCTGCAGATTGTACTCACAACTCCAATTTCACATCCGTGACAGGGATGGCAGTACCAGAGCCTGTCAGGGGTAACAATTACATTTTTAATCTCGCTCCTGTCAGCCTGAAGCCGGCGATATTTGCAACGTAGAACGTGGAACAGTACAGAGTAGGACGGAACTGCAGATGCCGGTTATGCATCGAAAATGGGCACAAGTTGCTGGAGTAACTCAGCGGGACAGGCAGCATCTCTGGAGAGAAGGAATGGGTGACATTTCGGGTTCAGATGCACAGGAACAGACCCTTTGGTCTGTGCCAAATATGGTGCCGTTAAATGAATCTCCTCTGCCTGCACGTAAACCAAATGCTTCCATTCCATGCACATCCATGTGACTATCCAAAAACCTCTTCAAACCCACTATCTCGTCAGTTTCCATCACCACCCCAGGCACCACCCACTCTCTGTGTAAAGACTTGCCTCCACATCTTTGAACTCTCCCCCCTTGCACTTTAGTCTTCTAACCCACCACTCAAACTCCAGGTCCTTCAGGGCGGCCAACTTGGGACTACTGACTGTCCCGCGGTCTAGGCTTAAGCTCGGGGATGACCGCGCTTTTGCGATTGCAGCTCCTAGAATGTGGAACAGCATCCCTCTCCCCATCAGAACTGCCCCCTCCATCGACTCCTTTAAATCCGGGCTCCAAACCTACTTCTATTCCCTAGCGTTTGAGGCCTTCTGAGGGGGTGCTGTAAACTGTTTATGTATGTGCTGTTAGGTTTGTGTGCTATTGTATGTTCTTTTTTAGTACCTGCACTGATGTACAGCACTTTGGTCAACGTGGGTTGTGCTTAAATGTGCTATACAAATAAAATTGACTTGACTTAAAGCCGTGTTCACCAATCCTTGACATTTCCACACTGGGAAAAAGGTTTTGACTGACCACCCGATCTATGTATCTCCTAATCTTTACACGCTTCTACCAGGTCTTCCCTTAACCTCCAAGGCTCCAGAGAAAACAATCCAACTAATTCAGTCTGAAGAAGGGTCTCGACCCGAAACGTCACTGATTCCTTCTCTCCAGAGGTGCTGCCTGTCCCGTTGAGTTACTCCAGCATCTTGTATCTCTCTTTGATTTAAACCAGTATCTGTTCTTTTCTACCCAAACAATCCAACCTCTCCTTATAGCTATCACCCTCCAATCCAGGCAGCATTCTGGTAAACCTCTTCTGCAGAACATCTTACAGAAGATGTCTTGCAGAAAATTTGTGGCAACGCTGTGGTGCAGCTGTAGAGTTGCAGCTTTAGGGGCCTGTCCCACATAGGCGTTTCATTAGGCGACTGCCGGCGACTGCAATAGTTGTAGCAGGTCGCCGAAAAACCGGCGACTGGACCCCCCCTTAGACGACAATGTCTACGACAAGCTACACCAACCTACCACCTAGTCGACGTCAAGCTACGGCAAGCTACCGACAACCGGCGACCCAATCGTCGCGACATAGGACGTCCACCTCCGAGCGCGCCTACAACAACCTACGACCACGCAGGCGGCAACCTACGACAACCGAAGTCAACCTACGTCTACCCGCGACAAGCTACGACAAGCTACGACCGTGTCGGCAAAAACTGAAGACAATTCACGTCATTTTGCCCTCCGGTTTTGACGCCGGTACCGGTCGCCGGTTGACGTAGGTAGTCGCCAATGGAATTCACCGAAGTCAGCACCAGCGACAACCTACGTCACCTGGCGACAACCTACGACAGCGCCCCCATCAGGAGACGACAAGCTACGTTCATTGGTGTCAAACCAACAGTCGCCGAAAAATGTTAAACATTTCAAAATGTCAAAAGGTGACCAGAAAAATGCTACAACTCTTTGGAGACGACTCACGACGATACAGGCGACACCCCGGCGACCGTGTGGCGACAGCCTAGTCACCCGTAGTCGCCTAAAAAATTGCCTAAGCGGGACAGGGGCTTAATTACAGCACCACAGATCCAGGTTCGATCCTGACTGTGGGTGGTGTCTGCAGGAAGTTTGTACGTTCAATAGTTCGAAGGTGCATTATTTGTAACATATGCAACTGCACAGTGAAATTCATTTTGCATACGTTCTCCCTGTGAGCGCGTGGGTTTTCTCCAGGCGTTCCGGTTTCCTCCCACACTCCAAAGACATGCAGGGTTTGAGGGTTAATTGGCTTTGGTAAAATTGTAAATTGCCCCCAGTGTGCGGAGGATAGTGCTAGTGCATGGGGTGGTCGGTGGTCGATGCAAACTGTTTCAACGTTGTATCTCTAAAGTCTAGAGTCTCACGTCTAAAATGAAAAAAAACACCAAAACAACAAAACTCAATGTGTAAGGGTTTTTTTTTCCCTACAGGATACTGTTCTAATCAGGTGGGAAAACAGGAGGTGGCTTTGCAATGAAACCAGGCTACAGTGTGTATAAGATGCCATTTAGTATGTCCATTGTTTTATGGCTTATCAAGCATACCAGAACTAAAAGGACTTTGGTTCCCTTAATATCCATTTGGTGCCAGAACACTGGCAGTTAAACCTGCAACTTGATGGCCTGTAGCCTGTTGCCTGACTACGGTTGTAAGGCTTCAGTCTGTGGCAAAAGAGAGACACTAAATGCTGGAGTAACTCAGCGGGTCAGGTAGCATCCCTCGAGAAGAGGAATATGTGACATTTTGGGTCCAGACCCATCATCAGACTGAGAGTCAGGGAGGGGGAACCTGGACGTATGGGAAGGTACAGAACAAAGCAGAGCCTGCATTGATGGCTCAGGAAAGGTGGAGCCCACAATGGTCCATTGTTGGCTGAGGGCAAGGTGGTAACGAAAGGATGCAAATGGTGAAATTAGTAATAGGTTTAGGGAGGGGGAGAGATGGAGAGAGAGAGGGAATGCAAGGGTTACTTGACGCTAGAGAAATCAATATTCATGCCGCTTGCAGATTATAAGCTGCCCAAGTGAAATATGCGTCGCTGTTCCCCCAATCTGTGTGTGAGGGGCACCACTCTGACAATGGAGGAGACCCGGGCCACAAAGGTCAGTGTGGGAATGGGGGTGGGAGTTGAAGTGCTTGGCAACCGGGTGATCACGTAGGCCACGGCGGACTGAGCGGAGGTGTTCAGCGAAACGCTCGCCGAGCCTGCGCTTGGTCTCGCCCAGACTACACCAAGGATACCGAATACAGTGGATGAGGTTGGAGGAGATGCAAGTGAACCTCTGCCTCACCTGAAAGGACCATCACGGACCCTGGATGGAGTCGAGGGAGGAGGTTCTGGGGAAGCCTGTGTCAGATCACTCCGACAGCTCCTTTTGAGCCACAATGTTAATCTAAAATCTGAGAGGCAAGGACTGTACACCTGGACATGGTTACCATCTACAGCATGCAACTCAACACTCAACAAAAGCTTTTCACTGTACCTCGGTACACGTGACAATAAACAAAACTAATAAACCGAACAGTGATGCAATGAAATCCGTATATCAAAGACACTATGTATGTTTTCAAATTTAACACCTCGTGTGTCAAAACTATGTCTTTCATGAAGATAGACACAAAGTGCTGGAGTAACTCAGCGGGACAGGCAGCATCTCTGGATAAAAGGAATGGGTGATGTTTTGGGTCGACACCCTTCTTCAGACCGAGTTTCATAAGACAGAGTTTGTGTTATTGAGGCCGGTGCCGATTCAACGGTTTGAATGAGCCTTTTCCATGGCGTCCACTGTCTTTATGATGGAAGATGGTCAGGCTGCAGTAATCCCTCCACTAAATGCTGCTCCTTCAGCGTGTGCCACTATCGTAAGGTCATAACTGATAGCAGCAGGATTAGGCCCATTACCCCATCAAATCTTCTCCACCGTTAAATCATGGCTGATCTATCTCTCCATCCCAACCCCACTCTCCTGCCTTCTCCCCATCACCCTTGACATCCGTACTAATCAAGAATCTATCCATCTCTTCCTTAAAAATACCCACTGACGGCCTCCACGACCTTCTGTGGCAAAGAATTCCACAGATTCACCACCCTCTGACTAAAGAAATTCCTCCTCATCTTCTTCCTTAAAGAAACGTCCTTTAATTCTGAGGCGATGGCCTCTGGGCCTAGACTCTCCCACTAGTGGAAACATCCTCTCCACGTCCACTCTATCCAAGTCTTTCACTATTTTGTATGCTTCATTGAGGTCCCCCCTCATCTTTCCAAACTCCAGCGAGTACAGGCCCAGTGCCGACAAGCGCATTCGATTTGCATTCGTCAGGTTTATTGCTCCTTGGTTGTCAATACATTATGTTCCTCATTTTTCTGCATTATTCCCTGACCAGCCCACCTTTCCCATCTTTCCAAAAAAAACACAGACATTTTACCACTTGGAAACTTATCACTTTGCCACTTGCCACTTGGAAACTTATGAGCTTGCAGCCCAGCGTTATGAACATTGACTTCTCCAACTTTAGATAGTTCCTCAGTTCCTCTGTCCCTCTCTTCCCCTCCCCTTCCCAGTTCTCCCACTGTCTTCCTCTCTCCACCCGTATGTTGAAAGGCTGGAGCGATTGGGCTTGTATACACTGGAATTTAGAAGGATGAGGGGGGATCTTATTGAAACATATAAGATAATTAGGGGATTGGACACATTAGAGGCAGGAAACATGTTCCCAATGTTGGGGGAGTCCAGAACAAGGGGCCACAGTTTGAGAATAAGGGGTAGGCCATTTAGAACGGAGATGAGGAAGAACTTTTTCAGTCAGAGAGTGGTGAAGGTGTGGAATTCTCTGCCTCAGAAGGCAGTGGAGGCCAGTTCGTTGGATGCTTTCAAGAGAGAGCTGGATAGAGCTCTTAAGGATAGCGGAGTGAGGGGGTATGGGGAGAAGGCAGGAACGGGGTACTGATTGAGAGTGATCAGCCATGATCGCATTGAATGGCGGTGCTGGCTCGAAGGGCTGAATGGCCTCCTCCTGCACCTATTGTCTATTGTATCTATTGTATCTTTTCTTTGTCCCGCCCCCTTGACATCAGACTGTAGAAGGGTCTCGACCCGAAAAGTCACCCATTCACGCTCTCCTTAAGGGTGGCACGGTGGCACAGCGGTAGAGTTGCTGCCTTACAGCGAATGCAGCGCCGGAGACTCAAGTTCGATCCTGAATACGGGCGCCGTCTGTACGGAGTTTGTACGTTCTCCTCGTGACCTGCGTGGGTTTTCTCCGAGATCTTCGGTTTCCTCCCACACTCCACAGACGTACAGGTATGTAGGTTAATTGGCTGGGCAAATGTAAAAACTGTCCCTAGTGGGTGTAGGATAGTGTTAATGTGCGGGGATCGCTGGGCTGCGTGGACCCGGTGGGCCGAAGGACCTGTTTCTGCGCTGTATCTCTAAAAGAAAATCTAAAAATCCTAGATGCTGCCTGACCTGCTGAGTTACTGGGGACAGCATGCAATAAGCTACGATACCTGGCGACAAGCCAGCTGTCGCCGAGAAATTTCTATCTGGAATTTTTTTCCGCGACACGCCGAGATCTGCTACGGTTCATTGAAGACTCCTCATGATCATGCCCACGACACCCCGGCAAACATTCGGCGACAGCCTAGTCACCGGCAGTCACCTTAAAATCACCTATGGTGTTTACGACCATAGGGATTGGTCCTGAGAGTCGAACCCTCGGATTGGCCAGCAAGGTCACATGGTGGTGCGACCATAGGGATTGGTCCTGAGAGTCGAACCCGCTGATTGGCCAGCAAGGTCACATGGTGGTGCGACCATAGGGATTGGTCCTGAGAGTCGAACCCACTGATTGGCCAGCAAGGTCACGTGGTGGTTTTGGGGCCCAAAAACCAGGCAGTGGGAAGAGAACTTCGATGTGAACAGTTTGAGTTAATGGTTGTCTGTAATCTCGTTTGTTATCCTTTGTAATTGAATATTGCTGCCGCAATAAACTTCTTTAACAAAGTACAAGCCTCCAGACTTGCCATAGTATGCAAGCAAAGAATTTCACTGTGACTTGACACATGTGACAAGGCATTCATATTAGCTTCTTATTCCAAGGTTCCTCCACTGTCATAAATTCTCATCTCTGCATTAACTGATCAGGTCTCTGGATAATAATTCAGTGATTTAATCATTATGCTTTGGCAACCCTTACCACTTAACATCAATGAGGTAATAATGACTGAAATCATGACTGTTAATTTGAGAGCAGTCAGTCAGCATTGGTTGGAAGTGACGTCAGAATATTACCTGACAAGGAGCTAGAAATTCTAACATTGCAGCATTTAGAAAAAGCTGAAAAGGAAAACAAAAATATAATGATCAGATCATTGTCAAAAAACGACTGTTATCAGAAATTGCTTTATATGGCAACACGCAGTTGTACTGTTTATACTTTCATCGGATTAGCATGTTTATTAATACATACTCCGATGAGAGTATAAAATATAGAAACAAGGAACTGCAGGTGCTGGTTTACACCCCAAAAAAGACACAAAGTACTGGAGTAACTCAGCAGGTCAGCGCGACATCTCTGGAGAACATGGATAAGCGACATTTCAGTTTGGGATCCTTCTTCAGGCAGGCCCCGACCTGAAACGTTACCTGTCCATGTTGTCTAGGAATGCTGTCTGACCCGCTGAGTTACTCCAGCACTTTTTTGTCTTCTTTTTAGCGTATTAAAATGTACTGATCTAATGTCCACCTGGAGATTCCTTATTGTCACAACTTATCTTTTACTCCTTTATTGCTGCCCTTCTCTCCTGTTTTACGCAGTTTAAAGCCTGTCTGAAATACCTGCCAACCCATCAATTACATGCAAAATCAATTTGGAGTAAAAAATCATTTCAGGAGCAAGAGAAGAGATCAGGGATGGGTTTTTTTGGTAAACAGAGGATAAGAGGGTTAATGCTGTGTCAATAAGCACCTTTTATAAAGGACAGGATAAGTAGTTTATCTGACTAAAGGATAAGAGGTGATAGGTGGAACAGAATGTGAACAAGAAGCTTCCAATCATGCCAAGGTAGACAGCTGATGTTTGACATACACTACAGGATGTATGACGAGATCAATATTTTCGTGCTGGAGCAGTAGACTAATGGAATGACAACGTCTTTGCCTGAAAAGAAAAAAAGTCGCTGAGTTAATACAAGGCTAAAGAAAATCTGGAAATAAATCTGAAGGTGCAGGAAGTTTGGAATAGAGACAGGAAATACTGGAAATGATGAGCGGGTCTGATGGCATCCGTGTAAAGAGGAACAGAATTAGCGCTTTACTTCCACAGCCCTTACTGCAAAGTGAGAAAGTAGAAGGGTCTCGGCCCGAAACGTCATCCGTTCCTTCGTTCCTTCCCTCCAGAGATGCTGCCTGACCCCCTGAGTTACTCCAGCTTTTTTGTGTCTGCCTTCAAGAAAGAAACATGTTGGTCAAGATAGCAGAGAAGATGGGAGAGAGAGAAGGAGTTCTCTGTCCATCAATTCCCCCCCCCCCCCCCCTCCACCTCCACCTCCACACATTCCACCAACTTTCTCTCCCACCTTATTTGCCCCCTTCTTATTCTTGATGAAGGGTCTTAGAGATAGATGAAACATTCGTTTTGTTTCTCTTCCCGCAGATGCAGCCTGATCTTTTGCGTGTCACCTGCATTTTTCGTCTCTTCATCAACAATAGGGCAGTACTAGTTGCACAGCGAGCTGAACCACTGTTCCACAGTGCCGGTGGTGGCCCAGGTTCAATAGACAATAGACAATAGGTGCAGGAGGAGGCCATTCAGCCCTTCGAGCCAGTACCGCCATTCAATGTGATCATGGCTGATCACTCTCAACCAGTACCCCGTTCCTGCCTTCTCCCCATACCCCCTGACTCCGCTATCCTTAAGAGCTCTATCCAGCTCTCTCTTGAATGCATTCAGAGAACTGGCCTCCACTGCCTTCTGAGGCAGAGAATTCCACAGATTCACAACTCTCTGACTGAAAATGTTTTTCCTCATCTCCATTCTAAATGGCCCACCTCTTATTCTCAAACTGTGGCCCCTGGTTCTGGACTCCCCCAACATTGGGAACATGTTTCCTGCCTCTAACGTGTCCAACCCCTTAATAATCTTATACGTCTCGATAAGATCCCCTCTCATCCTTCTAAATTCCAGTGTATACAAGCCTAGTCGCTCCAGTCTTTCAACATACGACAGTCCCGCCATTCCGGGAATTAACCTAGTAAACCTACACTGCACGCCCAGGTGCTGGCTGTGTGGTGGCCGCACATGCTCTCCTGTGACCACGTGGATTTCCCGTGGGCGCTCCAGTTTCTCCCCACGTCGAAAGAGGATGAGTACATTAACTGGCCGCCGTAAATAGCGTATGGATAAGTGGTAGAGTCTGGGGGAGCAGGTGGGGTTGAATTGATGGGTACGTGGGGAGAACAAAACGTGCGCTTATTGTGTGATTAATGTGAATGGGTGGTTGATGTTCACCGTGCTCGATGGTCTGACGGCCTGTTTTCCTGTTGTATTGTTCTGTGACTGTGAAAAGGTTATGGAAATCCACATGAAAAGAATGTGATTCTAATCTTTGACGATCAGGTTCAAGAATAGCTTCTTCCCAACAGCCTCTTGAACACTACACAAAGCTAGGGTTGCCAACTGTCCCGTATTAGCCGGGACATCCCGTATTTTGGGCTAAATTGGTTTGTCCCGTACGGGACCGAACTTGTCCCGTATTAGCCCCGGGGGGCGTGCTGTGCGCCCGGACGCTGTAGGAGAAAAACTGCAGATGCTGGTTAAAATCGAAGGTAGACATAAAATGCTGGAGTAACTCAGCGGGATGGGCAGCATCTCGGGATTAACATTTCCCCTGCTCAACTGACTGAAGAATGAGGGCCGGATGGGACTGGGGAACAGTTGGTGCTCAGTGTGGTGGTGGGACGGAAAGATTTCTGGAGGCACAGTAGAAACATATGCGTATTAAAACGCATCAAGGGTTAATGGTTGCACGAAGGAAATAATTGTGTGTTGAGACCATATTAATACTTTCTCACACCTTGCACTGCAGTGTGCACAAGGCTTGTGAGTCTGCCTTAGCAGACAGTAGAAATTATTTGAATGGATTTGGTGTTATATAATGAAGAAAGTAACAAGTGAGATTGTCAGGGCGGTTAATGAAGACTCAGAGATTCGAGGACTGCACATCTCTCTTGAGCACGAAGCAATCCTTTACATCTCTTTTCATACAATGTTCCTCATCTGATAAAGAGCTTTCTTGCCCAACTATCTCCGTTTGGACAATAATACCGTGCAGGACACAGCAGGCCATGATGCCAAGGAGTGTCTCTTCACTGTGTAGATAGGAGGCAGCTAACTTTATCCAGATGCCTGGGTTTCTGCTTTGGGGTCCCAATGTGGGCCTGATGATCCTTCTTTTACGTTTGGCTTAATCATAATAATTACATAGAAACATACAAACATAGAAAATAGGTGCAGGAGGAGGCCATTTGGCCCTTCAAGCCAGCACCGCCATTCATTGTGATCATGGCTGATCATCCACAATCAATAACCCGTGCCTGCCTTCTCCCCATATCCCTTGATTCCACTAGCCCCTGGAGCTCGATCTAACTCTCTTTTAAATTCATCAAGTGAATTGGCCTCCACTGCCTTCTGTGGCAGAGAATTCCACAAATTCACAAATCCACAAATTCCACACATAATTCTTCACCTTTTAAAATGATACGATATTTAATAAGCTGAATAATAAATTTGTTACAGTAAAGGGTAAGATCCGTGTGTACATGTTAAAGATAGCTGAAGGGAAATAGCCGGCTTACATAAACTGGTTTAGAATGAGTGCTAATAATTTCTTTCAGAAAGCTCTGCAAGGAGAAATGCAAATTGGTTTCAATAGTCTTGGCAGCTATTTTCTTACTTCAAGATGTACATGAAAATTTTATGCATTCAGCTTTCACAAGGCTATTCATCAAATATCCTCACTTCTTTCCTGATATAGCAAAGCTCTCAATTCTGGAAGCTATTCCTTTATGTAATCCTGTCAGCTTGTGAACGTGTGATGTTGTTCAAACTGGGCGGAAGGAAATTTTGCTGCTTAATGTGGTGGCAGGAAGAGATGGCTGCATTGATTCAAGGGCTAACATTCCCGTCTTGTGTCTTAAGCTGCTCTTCAAGATGTCCATTCCAGAGCAAGTAGCAATGCTCAGATACTCATCAATAATAGATGGATGAAACCACATTAATTGAGGGAGAGGAGAACAGCTATTTATGTATATATTTATGTATTTATGTATTATGTATAAAATTATGAGAGGAATAGATCGGGCAGATGCACAGAGTCTCTTGCCCAGAGTAGGTGAATCGAAGACCAGAGGACATAGGTTTAAAGTGTGGGGGGACAAGATTTAATAGAAATCTGAGGGATACCTTTTCCACACAAAGGGCGGTGGGTGCATGGAACGAGCTGCCAGAGGAGGTAGTTGAGGCAGGGACTATCCCGACGTTTAAGAAACAGGAACATGGACAGGACAGGTTTAGAGGGATATGGACCAAACGCGGGCAGGTGGGGCTAGTGTGGCTGGGATATGTTGACCGGTGTGGGCAATTTGGGTCGAAGGGCCTGTTTCCACACAGTCTATTTGCAACAAATGGGGGCTCTACTGTTTCAGTGTTAATGGCACCAAACCTAACTTTTTATGAACAGGTTATAAACGAGCATACTTTAAACTTTAGACTTTAGACTTTAGAGACAACAGCATGGAAACAGGCCCTTCGGCCCACCGAGATAGTGCCGACCAGCAATCACCCCATACACTAACACTACCCTACGCACGAGGGACAATTTACAACTTTACCAAAGCCAAATAACCTACAAACCTGTATGTCTTTGGTGTGAGGGAGGAAACCGGAACACCCGGACAAAACCAACACGGTCACGGGGAGAATGTATAAACTCTGTACAGAGAACACCCGTAGACAGGATCAAACCCGAGTCCCTGGCACTGTAAGGCAGCAACTCTACCCCTGTGCCACTGTACCGCCCAGGTCATTATGCTGCCAGTTAGGATACTGTCTACATTATATCTGTAGGCGTTTGTTAGAGTATTCAGAAACATGCCAAATCTCTTCCAACTTCTACGAAAGTAGAGGCACTGGCACACTTTCTTCTTGATTAAGTCTATGTGCTCAGCCCAGGACAGTTCATCCGAGATGTTAACACTCAGGGATTTGAAGCTGCTAACTCGCTCCACTGCCAACCCTGCAATGAGAACTTGCATGTGGTCTCCCGGCTTTCTCTTTCTGAAGTCAATGATTATTTTAAGTTTAGTTTAGTTTAGTTTAGTTTAATTTAGTTTAGTTTAGTTTAGTTTAGTTTAGTTTAGTTTAGTTTAGTTTAGTTTAGTTTAGTTTAGTTTAGTTTAGTTTAGTTTAGTTTAATTTAATTTAGTTTAGTTTAGTTTTAGTCTAGTCTAGTCTAGTTTAGTTTAGTTTAGTTTAGTTTAGTTTAGTTTAGTCTAGTTTAGTTTAGTTTAGTTTAGTTTAGTTTTAGTTTTAGTCTAGTCTAGTCTAGTTTAGTTTAGTTTAGTTTACTTTAGTTTAGTTTAGTTTAGTTTAGTCTAGTTTAGTTTTAGTTTAGTTTAATTTAGTTTAGTCCACATTGTACCTCACTGTATTTGAGCATTTGACAATGAACATGACCTGACGTGTCTTGGCTATTCTCATCCTCAGCATTTTAATCAGATGTATCCGCTCAGTCTCAACTGTTTCAACTTGGAGTTGGTTCAGTATGAATCAGCAAGTAAAATGTTTTCGTGTTTTCGATTTGGTCACCATGATCAAAATTGCCGGTTGAAATTATTCATGTTGTCCTCAATGTTTCTTTAATGTAACTCATTCCAAAAATCAAATCATAAACCATCATTAACTTGCATCTTTTCAGCTGCGTAATGCCCTGAATATCGAGCAATATGGCCGTCCCTTCAGTCTTCTGACAGTGGCCTCATATCCTTCCTTACAGTAATATAATCTTCTAAAACTTTTCTCTTCTCGGTAATATTTTGAAAACTGAAAGACAAAAATGTGCAGATTACATTTCTCGATTCAAGCATGCCCAAGCGTGCTATTGGAATGTAAAAACATTCTTAGCCCTGGCACCGATTTGGTTCCTGAAATTTGGACTTCTTCTCACTTTCCCAATGCTCTACACTGCAATGGATTTAAGGGCATTGCAGAGGTAACTACAACTCAAGGCCTATTACAGTGGTGTCTAAATCTAGAGTGCATGAGTTTAGGATTAGAGGTGAAAAGTTTAGAGGGGTTCTGAGGAAGAACCTTTTTCACCAGACGATCATATGGATAGGTGTCCGATAGTTGGCATGGGTCTGGTGGGTCAAAGGGCCTGTTTCTGTGCTGTACGACTCTAGGACTCTAAAATCCCACCACAAATATCTGAGCAAGAGACGCAGACTGTAGAACGAAGCAGTAACTTCACTTTAAGTGTACTAAATGTCTGTTTGTAATATAAATAGAGAAAATTCTGGAAACACCCAGGGACCTGTCAGTTCTTGTTTAGACAAATGTCAAACTAATATAGAAACAAGGAACTGTGGACACTGGTTTACACAAAAAGGCACAAAGCTCTGGAGTAGCTGGCTGGCTCAGGCAGTAACTCTGACGAACATGGTTAGGGGATGTCTCGGGTCTGATGAAGTCTGAAGAAGGGTCCTGACCTGATATGCCACCTATCCATGTTCTCCAGAATTGCTGCCCGACCCGCTGAGCTCCTCCACCACTTTTGTGTAAACCAGCATCCCAAACCACACAGTGATGCATCCCAATAAAATGCTTTCCTACAGCGAATCTGTAGAAGTCAGTGAGAGTTGCCGGGGACATTCTGAACTTCCTAGGCCCATTCTAAGGAAGTCGAGGCGTTGGTGTGCTTTCCTGGTCCAGGACAAGTTGCTGGTGATAGTTACACCTGGGTGGAAGCAGCAGAGTGTGAAACAGTCCCTTAAACCGCCATATTATTCACAAAATGCTGGAGTAACTCAGCAGGTTAGGCAGCATCACGGGAGAGAAGGAATGGGTGATGTTTCGGGTCGAGACCCTTCTTCAGACAGATGTCAGGGGGGCGGGACAAAGGAAGGATATAGGTGGAGACAGGAAGATAGAGGGAGATCTGGGAAGGGGAGGGGAAGAGAGGGACAGAGGAACTATCTAAAGTTGGAGAAGTCGACGTTCATACCATTGGGCTGCAAGCTGTCCAGGCGAAATATGAGGTGCTGTTCCTCCAATTTCCGGTGGGCCTCACTATGGCACTGGAGGAGGCCCATGACAGAAAGGTCAGACTGGGAATAGGAGGGGGAGTTGAAGTGCTCGGCCACCGGGAGATCAGTTTTGTTAATGCAGACCGAGCGCAGGTGTTCAGCGAAGCGATCGCCGAGCCTGCGCTTGGTTTCGCTGATGTAAATGAGTTGACATCTAGAGCAGCGGATGCAATAGATGAGGTTGGAGGAGGGGCAGGTGAACCTTTGCCTCACCTGGAAAGACTGTTTGGGTCCTTGGATGGAGTTGAGGGGGGAGGTAAAGGGACAGGTGTTGCATCTCGTGCGGTTGCAGGGGAAAGTGCCCGGGGTTAAACCGCCACCTCTCTTGAATTAAATTTAAAGAACTCAGTTGAAAGAACCTTTGAAATGTTGTCACCCCTGGACTCCGTGTTAAAATTCAAAGGCCGCTGCCTCCAGAAATCTCAGCCATCGCATCGTCGTCAGTGTGAAGGAGATGCAACAAAGTGCAGATGCTGGAATTTGAGGCAAGAAATAAGATGCCCGAGGAACTCAGCGAGCTCAGCAGCATCTGGGAAGGGGAAAGGAATGGTTGATGTGTTGGATTGATACCCAAAAGTCAGCATGGACCATGGTGAGTTGGTCAGAGCCAAGGGGAACTAACTGGAGAGCTGCAGAAATGGCTGCAGCGGAGATGAGGAAAAACATGGTGGACACAAAATGCTGGAGTAACTCAGCGGGCCAGGCAGCATGAGCTTTAGAAGGATGAGAGGGGATCTTATCGAAACGTATAAGATTATTAAGGGGTTGGACACGTTAGAGGCAGGAAACATGTTCCCAATGTTGGGGGAGTCCAGAACAAGGGGCCACAGTTTAAGAATAAGGGGTAGGCCATTTAGAACTGAGATGAGGAAAAACTTTTTCAGTCAGAGAGTTGTGAATCTGTGGAATTCTCTGCCTCAGAAGGCAGTGGAGGCCAATTCTCTAAATGCATTCAAGAGAGAGCTAGATAGAGCTCTTAAGGATAGCAGAGTCAGGGGGTATGGGGAGAAGGCAGGAACGGGGTACTTGTTGAGAATGATCAGCCATGATCACATTGAATGGCGATGCTGGCTCGAAGGGCCGAATGGCCTCCCCCTGCACCTATTGTCTATTGTCTATTGTCTATCTCGGGAGAGAAGGAATGGGTCGAGACCCTTCTTCAGACTGATGAGGATGGGGAGTGGGAATTATGTATTTTCGTCTTATCTGACCAGGCCTCACCCCAACATGTCCCACACAGCACACGTCACAGGCCACAGATGTCACAGGCCATAACCTGTTGAGACAGACATGACCTACCTCTCCTGCAGATTTCACAGCAAAGCTGCAATAGGCAATGGGACCTGCAGCATTGCTGTCTAAAACGAGATCAGCAAATTAAGCTGAGCCTGGCAAATGCAGAGGGGAATTAATCGGTGGAAGAATTGAGATCAGTGAAGTCACGCAACCTTGCCAGCCTGCTGCAGAGTTTGCACAAGAGTTTTTCGTGAGGTATAAATGTCGGTCCTAGACCACACCTCCACCAGTCACACTCCTGTCAGTAAATGCTAAAGTGTCCATTGCTGATCTTGTAGAGGTCATGATGGGAACAGACCGGGTGGACGCACTGAGTCTCCTGCACAGAGTGGGGGAATCGAGAACCAGAGGGCATAGGTCTAAGATGAAGATGGAAAGATTTTATAGGAATTTTCACGCAAAGGGTGGTGGGTGTATGGAGTATGCTGCCGGAGGGGAGGAGGTAGTTGAGGCACGGGCTATCCCAACATTTAAGAAGCAATTAGGCAGGTACATGGATAGGATGAGAGGAGATCTTATCGAAACGTATAAGGTTATTAAGGGGTTGGACACGTTAGAGGCAGGAAACATGTTCCCAATATTGGGGGAGTCCAGAACAAGGGGCCACAGTTTAAGAATAAGGGGTAGGCCATTTAGAACTGAGATGAGGAAAAACTTTTTCAGTCAGAGAGTTGTGAATCTGTGGAATTCTCTGCCTCAGAAGGCAGTGGAGGCCAATTCTCTGAATGCATTCAAGAGAGAACTGGATAGAGCTCTTAAGGATAGCGGAGTCAGGGGGTATGGGGAGAAGGCAGGAACGGGGTACTGATTGAGAATGATCAGCCATGATCACATTGAATGGCGGTGCTGGCTCGAAGGGCCGAATGGCCTCCTCCTGCACCTATTGTCTATTGTCTGTAGGACAGGGCCAAACGCAGGCAAGTGGGACTAGTGTAGATGGGACACATTGGTCAGTGTGGTTAAACTGGGCAGAATGGCCTGTTTCCACACTCTATGACTCCATGACTGTAAGCTGGGCTGATGCCAGACACACCAAGATCAATCACCCCGATAGGTTCCCAGGCCCGAGTTGCAGGATCTGTTGCCTGTCTGCCGTATTTAGCATGGTGGTGGTACCACATTGTCGCGTGGCCCTTTTCCGGGGTTACGTCCACGCCCGGGTGGTGTTGGAGAGGGACTACGCGCTGTCCACGGGCACCCTGGGGGATTTCTGGGACCCTTGGGCACCGCGGTTGAATGCATCCAATAAAGTTGTATAATAGTTCATTTGGTAAATTTGTTTGTATTGTATTCTGGTGGTGGGTTCTGTTTTGTTTTCACAGACAAAGCCCTAAACGGGCCTGCCCCCCCCCCCCCCCCCCCCCATATCGAAAATCTTCTAACCCACCACTCTATCTCCAGGTCCCTCATGTCGGCCGACTTGGGGCTACTGACTATCCCGCGGTCTAGGCTTAAGCTCAGGGGTGACCGCGCTTTTGCGGTTGCAGCTCCTAGACTGTAAAACAGCATCCCTCTCCCCATCAGAACTGCCTCCTCCATCGACTCCTTTAAGTCCAGGCTCAAAACCTACTTCTATTCCCTAGCGTTTTGAGGCCCTCTGAGGGGGCGCTGTGAACTGTTTATGTATGTGCTGTAATGTTTGTGTGCCATTGTATGTTCGTTTCTTAGTACCTGAACTGATGTACAGCACTTTGGTCAACGTAGGTTGTTTTTAAATGTGCTATACAAATAAAATTGACTTGACTTGACTTGACTTATTGTATTGTAAATATTATTTTTAAATAATTGAATTAATTTTTTGAATATATAATTAAAAAACACTGTAGCGTATTGTCACTGAAGATGGGGTGTTGGCTCTGTTGGGACTGTGGTGGCCATTCCCACCAACACTGTGGACTGTGACCAGTAGATCAAACACAAGGGAAAAACGTCAATACCAGGACTCATTTTCTGATGGTCACTGATTGACCCCAGAAATTATTGCTGCTCAGAAATCATGGCAGCATTTGTTCTTTACGTGGTAACACTATCAGCAGCTGTACATAGGACATCTTAGATTTAGATTTTTAGATTTTTAGATACAGCGGGGAAACAGGCCCTTCGGCCCACCGAGTCCGCGCCGCCCAGCGATCCCCGCACATTAACACCATCCTACACACACTAGGGACAATTTTTTTTACATTTACCCAGTCAATTAACCTACATACCTGTACGTCATTGGAGTGTGGGAGGAAACCGAAGATCTCAGAGAAAACCCACGCAGGTCACGGGGAGAACGTACAAACTCCGTACAGACAGCGCCCTTAGTCAGGATCGAACCCGAGTCTCCGGCAATGCATTCGCTGTAAGGCAGCAACTCTACCGCTGCGCCACCGTCTTGTATAGAGCTGGTTGCCCAGTTCCTTGCTGTTGGGCTGAATAGGGCGCTGAACAGGGCGGTGCAGTGGCACAGCTGGTAGACCTGCTACCTCGCAGCACCGGATACGCAGGTTCGATCCTGGCTTCCGGTGGATTTGGCACGTTCTCCCTGTGAGAGCGGGGATTTCCCCCAGGATGCTCCAGCTTCCTCCCACATCCCAAACACATGCAGGTTTGTAGGTTAACTGGCCCCCCTGCTGTGTAAGGTGTGCTTGAGAAAGTGGGATAACATGGAACTGGTGTGAATGGGTGATCTTTGAAGTTTTTCACACTACCTCAGTACACGTGACAATAAACTAAACTCAACTGAACCTAGATCGGTGTGGGCTCAGTGGGCCGAAGGGCCTGCTTTCGTGCTGTACCTTTAAAACCTTTACAACCAAGCAGCAAACAACTACAATGGATCAAAGTCAGCATTTGCTGGATCTGCCACAGTTCCACATGAAACCTAGCAATAGAACATGTTTATAGGACTTTTATAAGCAGTGCTACGGTGACATACAATCTCATGTCATCAAAATATAGTAAAGCAATTTCCAACCCCTTCAGTTTATGTTCCAATCTTTTGCCATAAAGATCAACATATCATTTTGTCTCTTTAATTGCTTGCTGTATCATGTTTACTTCCTGGATCTCATAAATCTACACACCTATATCCCACTGCACACAAACATTTACTCGTTTCTCAACTACCTTTTCATTCATCTTCCCTACTTGCGAAAGCTGACATTTGGCCAGTTCCACTCTTTTGCTGATTTCATGCCTTCTTCATCATCATATCATCATATATATACAGCCGGAAACAGGCCTTTTCGGCCCACCAAGTCCGTGCCGCCCAGTGATCCCCGTACATTAACACTATCCTACACCCACTAGGGACAATTTTTTTTACATTTACCCAGCCAATTAACCTACATACCTGTACGTCTTTGGAGTGTGGGAGGAAACCGAAGATCTCGGAGAAAACCCACGCAGGTCACAGGGAGAACGTACAAACTCCTTACAGTGCAGCACCCGTAGTCAGGATCGAACCTGAGTCTCCGGCGCTGCATTCGCTGTAAAGCAGCAACTCTACCGCTGCGCTACCGTTCTTGCTTAATCTAACCATATATCTTTGCAGACATCTGTACAGCTCAATGTCCTGCCTGACTACCAAATGACAGGACCCCATTTCATAAGGTCACCAGGAATAGGAGTAGAATTAGGCCGTTCGGCCCATCAGGTCTACTCCGCATTCAATCATGGCTGATCTATCTGCCTTCTCCCCATAACCTCTGACACCCGTACTAATCAAGAATCTATCTATCTCTGCCTTGAAAATATCCACTGACCTGGCCTCCACAGCCTTCTGTGGCAAAGAATTCCACAGATTCATTCTTTTGCCACCCCACCACAATTCTACTTACTGCCTGGCCTGGATGCCTCACTGTCTGGATTTTGGCTGGATAAGCTTCGCCTGTGAAAAGAAGGCATGGGGCATCAAGCAGATTGGTTGGCCAGGTGGGCTGAGGGCTTGTCGATGGAATTTAATACAGAGAAATGTGAGGTGGTGCATTTTGGAAAGTTCAGTTCAGTTCAGTTCAGTTCAGTTTAGTTTATTGTCACGTGTACCGAGGTACAGTGAAAAGCTTTTGTTTGCATGCTAACCAGTCAGCAGAAAGACAATACACGATTACTATGGATCCATTTACAGTGTATAGATACATGATAAGGGAATAATGTTGAGTGCAAGGTAAAGCAAGCAAAGTCCGAACAAGGATAGTCCGAGGGTCATCTAGGAGGTAGATAGTAGTTCGACACTGCTCTCTGGCTGTGATAGGATGATTCAGTTGCCTGACAGGTAGACAGGTAGATAGAGTATTTTTGCACGTTGGCCTTCTTCAGAGTATTGAGTATAGAAGTTGAGAGGTCCTGTTGCAGTTATATAAGACATTTGTGAGGCTGCGTTTAGAGTATTGTGTTCAGTTCTGGGCTCCATGTTATAGGAAAGATGTTGTCAAGTTGGAAAGGGTAGATTTACAAAGTTGTTGCCAGGACTTAACGATCTGAGCTATAGGAAGAGTTTGAATAGGCTGAGACTATTCCTTGGAGCGCAGGTGGATGAGGAGTGATCTTATACACGTGTGTATAAAATCCTGAGAGGAAAAGATAAGGTAAACGCACAAAGTCTCTTCCCCTGAGTAGGGGAGACGAGAACCAGAGAACACAGGTTTAAGATGAAGGGGGAAAGATTTAATAGGAATCTGAGGGGTAACTTTTTCACATAAAGGGTGGTGGGAGAATGGAACGAACTGCCAGAGGCGGTAGCTGAGGCAGGGACTATTGTAAATGTTTAAGTAACAATTAGACAGGTGCATGGATAGGACAGGTTTCGAGGGATATGGGCCAAACGCAGGCAAGTGGGACTACTGTAGGTGAGGCGTGTTGGTCAGTGAGGGCAAGTTGGGCCGAAGGGCCTGTTTCCATGCTGTAGGACTCTATGACTCTAAGATGCGTGGGGGAGGGGAAGATTGTAAATGAGCCGAACACTGGAGAACCGAAGAGAAGGGAGCATTCGATGGGAGTCCTGAGGAGCAAGGCCGGTAGGTAAGTGAACTGGGATCACACCTTCCGCACCCTGAAGGTCAGTTGCGGGGCA
Source organism: Rhinoraja longicauda (assembly GCF_053455715.1). Taxonomy (NCBI): domain Eukaryota; kingdom Metazoa; phylum Chordata; class Chondrichthyes; order Rajiformes; family Arhynchobatidae; genus Rhinoraja; species Rhinoraja longicauda. The sequence continues at coordinate 103,132,124 of NC_135954.1, forward strand.
CAAAGGTGAGGAGAGGGACATCAGTTCATTGAACAATCCAGACGAAAGCGAGGGCTGGAGGCCCTTCAGAAGCCTGGGCCTCGCCTGGATTGCGAGCCGCTCCATAAGACCTAGCACTTGGACCAGACATCCAGAATTCAGAATTCAGAATCATTTTATTGGCCGAGTATGTACACATACAATGAATTTGACCCGGTACTTTGCTCGCACCTGGTAAAAACACGATATACAGCAGACAATTAAAATGTAAAAATGTGAAAATAAAGTGCAAGGGTAAAAAGGGGCAGCTTTGCTATATACTGCACATGTAGATATTTAAAGAGCACTTGGAGAGTTCATAAGTGTTTGGCTTACAGACCAGAATGCAGTGGTGTAGGAACTTTGGTAATGGCGTCAAATCTGCTGACTTGAAAAGGAATTTCACTGTGTATTGCACAAGTGGCAATAAAGCACCATTGAGCCATTGAAGATTGTTCACACGTGATGGGAATATAGTTGATAATAAAGGAAGTTCACGGGAGATTGTGGAGGAAACAGGGTGGAGAAAAAGGTGGGTGGAAGATTGCAGGAGGCTGCCAGAGGTTCATGCGGTCATAAGGTCATAATTGATGGGAGTAGAATGAGGCCATTCGGCCCATCAAGTCCGCTCCGCCATTCAACCATGGCTGATCTATCTCTCCCTCCTAATCCCACTCCCCTGCCTTCTCCCCATAACCCCTGACACCCATACTAATCAATAATCTATCTATCCCTACCTTAAAAATATCCATTGACTTGGCCTCCACAGCCTTCTGTGCCAATGCATTTCACAGATTTACCAGCCTCTGACTGAAGAAATTCCTCCTCATCTCCTTCCTAAAAGAAGGTCCTTTAATTCTGATGCTATGACCTCTAGTCCTGGACTCTCCCACTAGTGGAAACATCCTCTCCACATCCACTCTATCCAAGGCTTTCCCCATTCTGTACGTTTCAATGAGATGTCCCCCTCATTCTTCTAAACTCCAGCGAGTACAGGCCCAGTGCCGACAAAAGCTCATCATAGTGACCAGGAATAGATGTTTCCTTCATCCACTGATCCATAACCAGCGGATATAACATCTGCTGGCTGGAGCAAGTCCTACCTCTCTTCAGCTGCCAGTTCACAGGTCCTGGTAATCCTGGTCAAGGCATTCCTTACTGTTTCATGAGGCTATTAATTGATGTTGTAACCAATGACGCGTTCATCCTAATCGAGGACCTGCTTGTGGTGTGGACATTTCAGACACTCAGGCATGCCTCCATTGAAATGGAGACACATGGAACTGCAGATGTTGGAGCCCAGAGCATAACACAAAGTGCTGGAGGAATTCAAAGGGTCAGGTTGGATCTGTGGAGGGAATGGTGGAATGGGCAGGCAAACCTTTGGGTGGCCTGCCCATGTCCTCCGCAGGCAGATGCTGCCTGACCTAGTGAATTCAGTTCAGTTCAGTTTAGTTTAGTTTAGAGATGCCGGGTGGAAACTGGTCCTTCGGCCCATCGAGTCCGCCCTGACCTGCGATCCTCGCACACTAACACTGTCCCGCACGCACTGGGGACAATTTACATTTTGTACCGAGCCAAGTAAAACCGGCACGTTTTTTTTTTAGAGATACAGCGCAGAAACGGGCCCTTCGGCCCACCGGGTCCGTGCCGCCCAGCGATCCCCGCACATTTAACACTATCCTACACCCACTAGGGACAATTTTTACATTTGCCCAGCCAATTAACCTACAAACCTGTACGTCTTTGGAATGTGGGAGGAAACCGAAGAGCCTGGAGAAAACCCACGCAGGTCACAGGGAGAACGTACAAACTCCGTGCGGGCAGCACCCGTAGTCAGGATCGAACCCGGGTCTCTGGCGCTGTATGGCAGTAGCTCTACCGCTGTGCCAGCGTGCCGCCCTCATTCCTCCACCGTTCCTCCAGCATTTTGTCTGTTTTGCCCATGCCTTCATGAAATCTGGAAGTGGACATGCTATTGCTATCCCCCACCTAATTAATCCTCCACCTTGCACCCACCCTCTCTTGAAGACACCAATCATTCCCTTGGTTATCCACTGCAGAGGCCATCATTACCTGCCTAACAGAGCAATACGTCTGTCCATGGGCCTCTGTGCCCACCCCCTCCCTTATGCCCCACCTGGACTTGTACCTATTTCTCTCCTCTCCCTTCGCCTACAATATTTCCTCTGGCTTCACAATCTGCAACTCTTCAATCAGTCGGTCTCTCACCATCTGCCTCAATCTCTTGCCCATGTTCCAACCGTCTGCCGATCTAATACCCGAAGAAAGTCTGAGGAAGGGTCTCCACCCGAAACATCACCTATTCCTTCTCTCCAGAGCCGAGGCCTGTCCCGCTGAGTGACTCCAGCTTTTTGTGTATATCTTCAGTTTAATATCTCCCTCACCTGTGCCCACCTATTGCCTGCCATGCTTTGTCCTGCCTCTGCTCTCTCCCAGCTGTTTTAACCCCCCCCCCCCCCCCCACTACCCCCCACCCCAGCCCAGCCCATCCCATCCCACAATCAGTCTGAAGAAGGGCCCCGGCACGAAACGTCACCCATCCATGTTCTCCAGAGGTGTTGCCTGACCCGTAAAGTTACTCCAGCCCTCTGTGTCCTGTCCGAGGCAGTGGTGGGCAGGCTAGTAAACTAGAGATAGGGCCATGAAAGCCAAACTCGAATCCTGACCTCACCCGACCCCTTTGCGAGTGTAGATTACGCAGGAGGAACTGATTTGTAACTGGAAACAGGAAACGTGACTGGTTATCACTTTGCTTTTACACTGGGGGATTGAGACCAGCTGTGGCTCTTCAGCTATTGTTCTGCACAAGGGCAGCTGACAATAAAGAGACCAGGAAACTGGAGTGTGGGGGGATTTCTGGTCTGAATGAAAGGCTAACACTCTACATCATGCATTCATCAATTGAGCCATCTGAGTATTCAATCTTCGCGCGGCACGGAGAAGGGGGAGATTAACGGAAACTGAATTGATTAATGGTTCCATATGTAGAAAATTAAAAGATAATTGAGGCGCAGATACTTAATTTGAACTGAGATGCCAGCAAGGAAGCCTCTCTGGCGCCAACATTGTTCATGGTGAATTTGACGAGCCATATTATTAAACGTGTCACCTCAGAAGATGATTACACAATGGATGGCCATTTGGCCCATCCCCTCGATGCTGGCTCAAAGTAGATTGTAAATTAATCCCACTTCCCACATCCTGGTCCAGTCTGAAGAAGGGTCCTGACCTAAAACGTCACCCATTCCTTCTCTCCAGAGATGCTGCCTGTCCCAACTGAGTTACTCCAGCATTTTATATCTATCTTCGGTTTAAACCAGCATCTGCAGTTCCTTCCTAGGCACACCTGATCCATATCATGCGGGCTAAGTTTCTTTTAAGTTGTTGTCCACTTGCTAGTTAAATACTCAGTCTGAAGAAGGATTCCTTCTTCAGGTCAGTCATTGCCTTTTTTTGCTCCAGAGACTCGCTGAGTTACTCCAGCACTTTGTGTCCATCTTAAGGCTTCAGCCTCAAACTTTCTTTCAGATGCGGTACTAAGTTTCTATTCACTGCACGAAAAAAGTATTTCCTCAACTCCCCCTCTGGTCGTTTTATTCATCAGTTTGCACCTACACCTCGCATGGCTGTAAGTCCTGCAAGGCTCCGGGTGTCATTTCACAAACAAAAACAGGGTTTTGCGTTTAACCTTGAACTCAGAACAAAAAGAGGAAGGAAGTGGAGCACCAGCATGCGGAAGGCGGAGGGATATTACTATTATTTCCAAGGGGCATGCCTGCAATATCCTGATTGTGCAGTTAAACTTTAACTCTATTGCCACTAACTATTAGGGCAAAACAGCAACAATTGAGGTGTGCGTTCAATCATTAATAAAACACCACATGCAGAAGCAAGAAAAGCGGCATTTCTTTGAGGAAAGAAAACTGACAGCTGTAACAGTCACCACTGGGTGTATGAGTCATAGAGCTGACATAAACACTGCCAGTAAGTTATAGACCTGACCTCAATATGATTTGAGTAGTTTTAATTTTCTTTAACTGTACGTTCAACGTTGGTGTTTGAAGAGCAGGTTGATATATGGCAGGAATGCTTTCAAATTAATTTGGTTTCAATTTAAAAATTCAACACCACATCCTTTTCGGATAGTTTTATGGGTAACTTGTTTCATTTTTACACCGTAACTTGAAGCAGACAAGGAGGTGTGCCAATGTCTGGACAACTGATTGGAGATTTTACTCACCAATCAGCCTGCAAGGAGTTTCAAATTCAAATTTCAAATTCAGTTTTCAAATTTGCTTCATTCAAAAGTAGGGTTCAAATATGCCACAAGTTTCCGACAAGGCGAGACTTGAAATAGCAAAGGCCATAATGGATGTATATTTAGCATGGTGAAATTAAAGTTGTTTATGTGTTGTCACCATAAACCACGCAGTTATTATTTTAAAGCACGGCAGTCATAGTGTCTTGTCCACTGCCACTCACTCTATAAATACCTGTTCCATAATTATCATTCAACAATGTGACTGCCGAGAAGTTGGGAGTTCATTTTATTTGCGTGTAATCCTAGATTTAGCAGAGGTTGCTTCACATCGGTTAGATTTAGCTCTTGGAGCTAAAGGAATCATGGGATGTGGGGAAAAAGCAGGAACGGGTTACTGAGTTTAGATGATCAGCCATGATCATATTGAATGGCGGCGCAGACTCGATGGGCCGAAATGGCCTACTCCTGCACCTATTTTTCTTTGTTTCAAGGAGACTGAATGGCAGGAACTGAACCGGTTTTTTTCATCTGCCCTCATGACTATAGTTCCTGATGAGTCATGAAAGCCACAGCAGGCCTGGTCGCCAGTTTCACAAGTGTGCAGGAGTAGAATTAGGCCATTCGGCCCATGGATTCCACTCCACCATTCAATCATGTCTGATCCCTGTCTCCTAATCCCATTTTTCCTACCTTCTCCCCTTAACCCTTGACACCCGTTCTGATCCAGAATTTGTCGATCTCTGCCTTCATTTGCCAGTGGTCGGAAGGCAGCAGGATGAACAAAGAACGGTCACCATAGCTGGCAGAGTGGCCACGAAGAGTTTCGTTTAGAGATACAGCGTGGAAACAGGCCCTTCAGCCCGCCGAGTCCGTGCCGACCATCGATCCCCACACTCTAGTTCAGAGTTAGACCACTTTCGCATCCGACACACTGGGGGCAATTTACAGCAGCCAATTCGCCTACAACATGCACTTCTTTGGAGTGTGGGAGGAAACCGGAGAATGCAGAGAAAACCCACGCGGTCACGGGGAGAACGTACAAACTCCGTAGAGACAACACCCGTAGTCAGGGTCGAACCCGGGTCTCTGACGCTGTAGGGCAGCAACCCTACCGTGCTGCCCTGAGAGTATTTGGCATAATCACTCTGTGAATTAAAGACAGGATAAGGCCTGTAGTGGGCTCAGGGAATGTACTTTAGAGAGAAGAGCCCAAATGACTAATGGCTCTGCCACTAAGTCAAGGGAGGAGGTGGATGCAGGGAAATGGATCAGACCTTTTGATAAAAAATTGTCGGTGAAAACTTTCAGCTGAAGAAGGAGAGATCTCACTTGGTCTCCAGTGGAGAAGTCCTTGGCTTGCTGACTCTAAGCCATCAAGCAAAGCTGGTCTTATCCAGCAATGGCTTCTTTCAAGATGCCACAACGATCTCCTGGCATTTGTTGTTGAGAGGTAGGATGGTGTGCATGGACCATCTGACACAAGCGCACAAACAGCAGTTAGTTATATATAAAAATGTCGGTGGGATAAAATGTCCCGAAAAAGCATTCAGAATGATTCATCTCGTGCAACCTCCTGTTTCTTCCCCTTCTGCCGTGACTCATGCAGGGATATAGTTGCGGAGATATTGGTTCCTTATCATTCCTCTTGTGCGACCTTCAAATGGGACATCTGCTTGCAGGACAGTATTCAGGGGAATGACACATACATTTAGTCAATGTGCTTCCACATACAAGCCAACAGAGATCAGGACTAAAAATGAGAGTTGATTACTTGGCCCAGCTGCAGTCAGATTAAATTTTCTCAATTTATTCCCTCACAGTACGTAGACATCATGAGCAAGGACAGAGGTTGGGTATAAAATCGTGAGAGGAATAGATCAGGTGGCTGCACAGAGTCTCTTGCCCAGAGTGGGGGAATCGAAGCCCAGAGGACATAGGTTTAAGATGAAGGGGAAAAGATTTGATAGGAATCTGAGGGGTAACGTTTTCATACAAAGGGTGGTGGGTGAATGAAACAAGCTGTCAGAGGAGATAGTTGAGGCTGGGGCTAACTCAACTTTTTAAAAAACAGTTAGACAGGCACATGGATAGGACAGGTTTGGAGGGATATGGACCAAATGCGGGCGGGTGGGACACGTGTAGCTGGGACATATTGGCCAGTGTGGGCAAGTTGGGCCGAAGGGCCTATTTCTACACTGTGTCACTCTGCAAATCTAAGTTATTGCCCATCCCTTGATGTGCTTGAATTCTGCTGTGCTGGGATTTGAACTCTTGTCCATTAATACAGTGGTTTTGCTGCTGCACTCATTTCATTCCCCAAAATAGATCAATAATACTTTATTCGTCACATGCGCAACTGCACAGTGAAATTCATTTTGCATATATTACACATGCGGGCGCTGCCATTTTTGACGCCATTATTCAAGGTTCAACGTCCGGTCGGCACACGTGCTCGATGTACTGGAGCAGTTCCCGTGAACCAACCAACCGACCTCACCTCCCCTCCCCTCCCCTCCCCTCCCCTCCCCTCCCCTCCCCTCCCCTCCCCTCCCCTCCCCTCCCCTCCCCTCCCCTCCCCTCCCCTCCCCTCCCCTCCCCTCCCCTCCCCTCCCCTTCCCTCCCCGCCTCTCCTCTCCTCTCGTCTCCTCTCCTCTCCTCTCTCTCCCGGCCATCTTTGTGTCCCAGGGGCGCCTCCTGCAGCTGACCCTGAAGACGGCGGAGGCATTACCCCGGTTCACCCTCCTACTGGCCCTCGCTCCTCGCGTCCAACGCCTCCAGCTCCCTCCCGGTTGCGCCGTCCGATGAGCCTTCGGGCGCGTTCCCGGTCCCACCGACCCACGAGTCTTCGGGCGTGTCTCGCCGACCCAAAAAGCCACCAGAGTGAAGACCCCCCCCTCACGCTATATTTAATGCTGATCAGACATGGTGCCATAATAAGCAGTACCTGCATCAGCTAATCCATTGAGAGACTGCCACGCTCGATATAATTAATTTATGTTCCAATAAAGCATCTGGCAAATGCAGTGGACACGACAGAGAGCAGCATCAGAACCATGAGAACAGGTCCTCTTAATGCTGCTGCCTTGCTTGATTACTTCAATGGCATAAATTCAAAATGTTTCCAGTAAGTGCTATATTTATCCCTCTCATTGCTTAGTGGCCACGGTAAATTTTTTGATCGTTCAAAGAATTCCTTTCAACGCAGATAACCTGAGACAGCCAAGTAAATGACAATAACCTTGTACTTCTTTATTTTCATCCGATTGCTTTCTTCCACGCAACAGACTCGATTTCTAAATTCCAGATCAAATCACAGTGACTATTTGTGCTCTAGAGGACAGGCGAGTGGGATATTCTGGTGTCGTGCGCCTTTGTGCAGCATCTCATGTTTGTGGAAGTCTGATTCATGTACAATGCACATTCGCTCTGGTACAACGTTTCATTCTAGCCAATCTCCTTGACAATTTTAGGTCACTTCCATGAATATAAAAATCGCCGAGCCAGTCACATCCTTGTCCCTGCTCTGACCTTCGAGCCACAGCAACACTGCTAAGTGGATTGCTGGAATGTACCCTATATATTGAATTATGGTCCGAAGTGAGAAGAGACAATGCTCTTTCCTGCATATTTGAAACCCTGGAATTTCACATCTGTTTATTACCTGTAGGTAGTGCACTGTTGACATTATTTAAGAAGGTACGGTTAGGTGACATGGTACATTTGGAGAATTGGTGCAGAGTGACTAACCTTGAATGCTGTGATAATGACAGGGGGATCAAAATGGAGGCTATTATCGCGGACTCCATTGCGGATGACACAAAGCCGGGTGGCAGTGTGAGCTGCGAGGAGGATGCTATGAGGGCGACTTGGACAGGTTGGGTGAGTGGCCAGATGCACGGGCAGATGCAGTTTCATGTGGATAAATGTGAGATCATCCACTTTGGTGGCAAGAACAGGAAGGCAGATTATTATCTGAATGGTAACAGATTAGGGAAAGGGGAGGTGCCCACGAGACCTGGGTGTCCTTGTACATCAGTCACTGAAAGTAAGCGTGCAGGTACAGCAGGCAGTGACGAAAGCTAATGGCATGTTGGCCTTCATTGCGAGAGGATTTGAGTTTAGGAGCAAGGACGTTCTATTGCAGTTGTACAGGGTGCTGTTGAGACCACACCTGGATTATTGTGTGCAGTTTTGAGGAAGGACATTTGTGCTAATGAGGGAGTGCAGCATAGGTTCACCAGGTTCATTCCCGGGATGGCGGGACTGACATAAGAGGAAAGAATGGGTCGACTGGGCTTGTATTCTTTGGAATTTAGAAGCGTCAGAGGGGATCTTATAGCAACATATAAAATTCTTCAGAGATTAGACAGACTAAATGCAGGAAAAATGTTCCCCATGTTGGGGAAGTCCAGAACCAGAGGTCACAGTTTATGAATAAGGGGTAGGCCATTTAGGACTGAGCTGAGGAAAAACTTTTTCACCCAGAGTTGTGAATTTGTGGAATTCTCTGCCACAGAAGGCAGTAGAGGCCAATTCACTGGGTGTTTTCACCTTTGCCTAACCTATTACATGAGAATAAACGCCCTGATGAAATATTGCAATGTTAAGATATGCAGCAATGATTGCGGTAAGCACTTGACATTTAATGTGAATGATTGCAAGAGAATTGGTAATTCAGGGGGAAATAAATAGCGAGAATATCCTCACGGTGTAGAACATGATTATTTCAGCTGTTGGAGGTTAAGTCAGAGAAATGAACAGCAGAATCTACTGTAGCAATAAAGCACCCAAATTCTGGAGGAATCAAGAGGACATGTGCAGGAATCGTTGGTCGGCGCGGACCTGGTGGCTGAAGGGCCTGTTTCCGCGCTGTATCTCTAAACTAAACTAAACTAAAATCAAGAGGACATCATGTCAGTGTGTCAGGCTGGGAGATAGTTGTCTGTACCTAGGTGCAGTTTGCAATGAAGTTGGTGCGCAAAGTGAAATGGAAATGCAGACATCAGATAGTGTGCAGGGCAAGACACCCACCATTTTTTTTTTAGAGATTAGAGATAAAGAGCGGAAACAGGCCATTCGTCCCACCGAGTCCATGCTGACCAGCGATCACCCCCGTACACAAGCACTATCCGCGGCACGTTGGCGCAACGGTAGAGTTGCTGCCTTGCAGCGAATGCAGCGCCGGAGACTCAGGTTCGATCCTGACTACGGGCGCCGTCTGTACGGAGTTTGTACGTTCTCCCCCGTGACCTGCGTGGGTTTTCTCCGAGATCTTCGGTTTCCTCCCACACTCCAAAGACGTACAGGTATGTAGGTTAATTGACTGGGTAAATGTAAAAATTGTCCCTAGTGTGTGTAGGATAGTGTTAATGTGCGGGGATCGCTGGGCGGCGCGGACTCTGTGGGCCGAAGGGCCTGTTTCTGCGCTGTATCTCTAAAAAAAATAAAAATCTGTCCTACACATCCGGGACAAGGTTACAATTTTACCGGAGCCAATTAAGCTACAAACCTGTGCGCCTAAACCCGTAAGCAAAGATACTAGAGGAACAAGATAGACCACTCGACCCTAAAAACCGCAGTACGTCATGGCGCCATTTTAGTAGGCAGAAACCTGCAGAAACATTTTAAAAGAAAAATAACAAAAATCTGTGAGTTGATAGATGAGATATATTCTGCATTTTAATGATATCATCACACATACTGTTCCCCCAAAACACTGATTACACTGCGAGAGGCATAACGAACGGCGGGTTTTGCCTACTAAAATGGCGGACGTTCTGCTCCTTTGCGTACTACACTTCAGTATAGGCGATCTCGACGGAGTGGTCCATCTTGTTCCTCTAGTATCTTTGCCCGTAAGTCAGACTTTCCACAGCTACAGCTTCTTGCTCTTTGATTCCTTTAAAAAAAAAATCTTTGTTTATTATATTATCAATGGAATACCTTTTTTCTGCAAACATTTTGTTGTGCTGTTGCTGCTTTTGCTGCTGCAACTAAGAATCTCCCCATTGATCCGTTTTGGAGTGTAAGACAATAAAACACTCTTGACTCTACGGCTGTGAAATTCTATCCCAAATAGGCATTTAGGAAAACATTTAGGAATGGACAAGAACGGGATGGCCAGCATTCTCATAACAATGGAAGATAGACACAAAATGCTGGAGTAACTCAGCGGGACAGGCAGCAACAAAAAGCTTTTCACTGTACCTCGGTACACGTGACAACAAAACTAAACTGAAACTGATAGAAGGACTGGGCGACTGTCAGAGTGAGGCCCAGCGCAAATTGGAGGAACAACACCTCATACTTCGCTTGGGCACCCCAGCGGTATGAACATTGACTTCCCTAACTTCAAGTAACCCTTGCTTTCCCTCTCTCTCCATCCCTCTGCCTTCCCTGTTCTCCGACCAGTCCGACTGTACCCCTGATTAAATGTTATTTCTGTCTGCTTCATTGTCATTTTCTTCAAGTTAACAATGATAACTATTCTACATTTCCCTAGATCTCCATCCCCTTTGTCTCGTTTTCACACCTTACGCTTCCTTATCTCCGTGTCCTCCTCTCCACTGACTCTCAGCCTGAAGAAAGGTCTCAACCTGAAACATCACCCATTCCTTCACTCCAGAGATGCTGCCTGTCCCGCTGAGTTACTCCAGCATTCTGTTGTCTATCTTCGGTGTAAACCAGCATCTGCAGTTCCTTCCTACACATAACAATAGGTTTGTATATAGAAACAAGTATTTGAATCTAGAATGACAACAAACACCTAAACTACTGTCCAAAATAGGATTGAACAATAAACTATGAAATTTGTATCAAAGCACTTAGAAACATAAATAGAAAAATAGAAAATAGATGCAGGAGGAGGCCATTCGGCCCTTCGAACCAGCACCGCCATTCATTGTGATCTTGGCTGATCATCCACAATTAATAACCCGTGCCTGCCTTCTCCCTATATCCCTTGATTCCGCTAGCCCCTAGAGCTTTATCTAACTCTCTCTTAAATCCATCCAGTGATTTGGCCTCCACTGCCCTCTGTGGCAGAGAATTCCACAAATTCACAACTCTCTGGGTGAAAAAGTTCCTTCTCACCTCAGTATTAAATGGCCTCCCCTTTATTCTAAGACTGTGGCCCCTGCTTCTGGACTCGGCCAACATTGGGAACATTTTTACTGCATCTAGCTTGTCCAGTCCTTTTATAATTTTATATGTCTCTATAAGATCGCCTCTCATCCTTCTAAGCTCCAGTGAATACAAGCCCAGTCTTTTCAATCTTTCCTCATATGACAGTCCCTCTATCCCAGGGATCAATCTCATGAACCTACGTTGCACTGCCTCAATTACAAGGATGTCCTTCCTCAAATTAGGAGACCAAAACTGTACACAATACTCCAGATGTGGTCTTACCAGGGCCCTATACAACTGCAGAAGAACTTCTTTACTCCTCTACTGAAATCCTCTCGTTACGAAAGCCAACATGCCATTAGCTTTCTTCACTCCCTTGAATACTTCCCCCCCCACCCCCCAAGGTGCCTAATTAGAGACAGTTTCTGTTTCTGAAAAGAAATTGTTACCGTTCTGAAAAGAAAAACGTTATTTCCAGATATTCTGAAGTGAGGTATTTTTTGAGCAACTCTCAGTAATAGACAAAGGGAAATAATGACTCCAAGATGTGTTTTCACTCAATCTATTCTTATTATGCGCTAGGACTCCCAGTGTGGGTTACAAGACTTCTTTCATCATTCCCACGAAAGTGCTGGAATGCTGACCGCGGCATTTACGAGAAAGGCTTTAGTTACAGGCAGCGACTTTCTTACGAAGAAGAGTTTCGTACAAGTTGGGCATTTCAAACAGGGGTTAGGGGAGCGATTGCCATCTCTCATCCACAAAAAGGGGGTCCACCCAGGCTGAGTCTTGATTGAGGTCAAGACCACATTGGCTTTTAGTTTAGTTTAGTTTAGTTTAGTCTAGAGATACAGTAGGGAAACAGACCCTTCGGCACACCGAGTGAAATTCTCTGCCTCAGAAGGCAGTGGAGGCCAATTATCTGAATGCATTCAAGAGAGAGCTAGATAGAGCTCTTAAGGATAGCGGAGTCAGGGGGTATGGGGAGAAGGCAGGAACGTGGTACTGATTGAGAATGATCAGCCATGATCACATTGAATGGCGGTGCTGGCTCGAAGGGTGGAATGGCCTCCTCCTGCACCTATTGTCTCTTGAGTCCCCGCCGACCAGCGATCCCCGCACATTAACACAACTTTAGTTGCATTCAGAAGAAAAACACTGGACACAAATCTGCAAGGGCTCCCAGATATTTGCAGTGGATAATCGAATCCTGTGGATCTCAATCGTGTGGTCTGCTCCGAAAGAGAAAATCTCATTTCCATATTTTCTAAGGGGGTGTCAGGGTGGGTGGGTGGGTGGGGGGTTGTGTGGAGGCACTTTAAGAATGGAGCAATTGCACGACGTGCTTTCAAAAAGAAGTGGATTCCTTTTCATGTTTTCAATGCCTAAGCAGATTCAAAGAAAGTACAAAGGTTATTAAGGTGTGAATTTAGACTTTGGAGATACAGCGCAAAGTGTGAAGGGTGATCTTATTGAGACACAAGATTCTTAGGAAGGAACAACAGGGTAGCTGTTGAGGAGATGTGTAGGAAGGAGCTGCAGGTGCAGGTTTATACCGAAGATCGACGCAAAATGCTGGGGTAACTCAGCGGGTCAAGCAGCATCTCTGGATAGAAGGAATGGGTGACGTTTCGGGTCTTCAGACTGAGAGTCAGGGGCGAGGGAGACGCAGAGATAAGGAAGGGTAAGGTGTGAAGACGAGCCCTCAAAGGGGATAGAGATCAAGGAAAATGTAGAACAGATCATCATTAGCTAGGGGAAGGAGACGACAATGCATACAGATATCAAATGTAATCGGGGGAGAGTCAGACTGGTTGGAGAACTGGGATGGGGGAAGGATGGAAAGAGAGAGAGGGAAAGCAAGGGTTACTTGAAGTTAGAGAAGTCAATATTCATATCGCTGGGGTGTAATCTGCCCAATGTGATCAGCCATGATCATATTGAATGGCGGTGCTGGCTCGAAGGGCCAAATGGCCTCCTCCTGCACCTATTGTCTAGCGAAATATCAAGGCAATATGCAATTGGCATGGAGGAGTGTGCGGATGAGCCATGATCATATCAAACGGTGGACAGGGTTGAGGGGCCAGATAGCCTGTATCTACTCCTGCTGTCTTGAGCTTTGGGCATTTGTAGTTTCTCGAGATTTCTGAATAAAATTGTCTCTTGCGGTCAGACAAGACTGAAGGTGGTTTGTTCCTTAGGGAGGCATGTGAGTGCCTCCCATTGGGCACAGCTGGCATTGAAGACACTTTTAGAAGCGACAGAACTTTAATTCACAGTATTCCTCCCGCATTTACAACACAGAAATGTTGCCGAGAATAATTGGGGAGAAAGACACATTAGAAATGATTTTTTTTTACTCAGTGTTCTACTATCAACACAAGTTCAGAACTACAAATAATATTCCTTAATGTCATTTACAGTGTCGCAATGGTTGAGTTGCTGTCTTACAGCCCCAGAGACCCGGGTTCGATCCTGACTACGGGTGCTGTTTGCACAGAGTTTGAACGTCCCCCCCCCGTCCCCCCCCCGTGACCACGTGGGTTTTCTCCGGGTGCTCCGGTTTCCTCCCACACTCCAAAGACGTACAGGTTTGTAGGTTAATTGGCTTCAGTAAAAATTGTAAATTGGCCCTAGTGTGTAGGATAGTGTTGGTGTACGGGGTGATCGCTGGCCGGCGAGGACTCGATGGGCCGCAGGGCCTGTTTCCGCGCTGTATTTCATAAATGAACTAAACAACAACAAAAAAACTAATTTGGAGATCTCAGGTAAAAAAAAAAACTGCCCGGCATTCCCCAAGGCGATTTACCTTTACCTTGAACAAAAGAAAAATCACTTCTAACATGCTGGCACGCCATTTCCAATCTTTGATTTATTTCCTGTCCTTCTTACTATATTGAACAGTTCACAGACTGCAGTGACCGTTTGCCAATCCAAGCAGTATTATTCATTAGGACTTCAGCACAAAGGAAAGCAAGGTCAATATCCCTTTATTATTATTGCCCTGGGGAAGCAATAGTTATGCTTCCTTTTACATCGACTTGGTTTCTTCAAATAGACAACCACTGAACACAGGCTGCCGCTGTTTGGCCTTTCATACCTGTCAGCTCATTTCCAGAGTTATTCAATCAGTCCAACTGTCCTTGCCTCAGCCACAGCCTTACATATTCTTTCGCTCTTCAAGCACACAGCCACTTTGAACATTACTACTGATCCTTTTTCTACCATCTTTTCACATTATTCTAACAGACCCACCGTGATGTTCTTTCCCCAACTTCAGGTAACCCTTGCATTCCCTCTCTCTCCATCCCTCCCCCACCCAAGTCGCACCAGCTTCAAAGTCGTCTTGTTGAGTCTCATTGTCTATAACTCGTTCTCACCTTAACGAACAACTGACAATGGCCTGTTTCCCTTTATCGTCGTTACTCTTTTGCATATCTTTCATTAGAAACAAAAAAACATAGAAAATAGGTGCAAGAGTGGGCCATTCGGCCCTTCGAGCCAGCACCGCCGTTCAATATGATAATGGCTGATCATCCAAAATCAGTACCCCGTTCCTGCTTTTTCCCCTCATACCCCTTGATTCTCTTAGCCCCAAGAGCTAAATCTAACTCTCTCTTGAAAACATCCAGTGAATTGGCCTCCACTGCCTTCCGTGGCAGAGAATTCCACAGATTCACAACTCTTGGGATGAACAAGTTTTTCCTCATCTTCGTCCTAAATGGCCTACCCCTTATTCTTCAAACTGTGACCCCTGGTTCTGGACTCCCCCAACATCGGGAGCATTTTTCCTGCATCTACCCTGTCCAATCCTCTAAGAATTTTATATGTTTCTATAAGATCCCCTCTGATCCTAAATTCCAGCAAATATAAGCCCAGTCAACCCAACCGTTCATCATGCATCAGTCCCGCCATCCCGGGAATTAACCTGGTGAACCTACGTTGCACTCCCTCAATAGCAATAATGTCCTTCCTCAAATTAGGAGACCAAAACTGCACACAATACTCCAGGTGCAGTCTCACTAGGACCCTCTACAACTGCAGTAGGACCTCCTTGCTCCTAAACTCAAATCCTCTTGCAATGAAGGCCAACATGCCATTGGCTTTCTTCACTGCCTGTTGTACCTGCATGCTTACTTTCAGTGACTGATGTACAAGCACACCCAGGTCTCGTTGCACCTCCCCTTTTCCAAATCTGAAACCATTCAGATAATAATCTGCCTTCCTGTTCTTGTCATGAAAGTGGATAACCTCACATTTATCCACATTGTACTGCATCTACCATGCATCTGCCCACTCACTCAACCTATCCAAGTCACCCTGCAGCCTTAAATCATCCTCCTCGCAGCTCGCACTGCCACCCAGCTTTGTGTCATCCGCAAACTTAGAGATGTTACATTTAATTCCCTCGTCTAAATCATTAATATATAATTTAAAACAACAGGGGTCCCAGCACCAAGCCTTGCGGCACCGCACTAGTCACTACCTGCCATTCTAAAAAGGACCCATTAACTCCTACTCTTTGCTTCCTGTTTGTCAACCAATTCTCTATCCATGTCAATACCATGTGCTCTAATCCATGTCAATACCATGTGCTCTACCCCCAATACTATGTGCTCTAATTTTGCACACTAATCTCTTGCTGGGACCTTGTCAAAGGCTGTTTGAAAGTCCAGATACACCACATCCACCGGCTCTCCCTTATCCATTCTACATGTTACATCCTCAAAAAAATTCCAAAAGATTAGTCAAGCATGATTTCCTCTTCATAAATCCATGCTGACTTTGACCGATCCCGTCACTACTTTCCAAATGCGCTGCTACAACATCTTTAATAATCGACCCCAGCATCTTCCCCACTACTGATGTAAGGCTAACTGGTCTATAATTCCCGTTTTCTCTCTCCCTCCTTTCTTAAAAAGGGGAGTTACAATGGATCAGCTCCTGTGGACTGGAGGATAGCCAGAGTCGAGAGAACATTGAAAAATGATCACCAAAGCATCCACGATTTCTAGGGCCACCTCCTCGAGTACTCTGGGATGCAGACCATCAGGCCCTGGGGATTTATCTGCCTTCAGTCCCAACAGTTTACCTAACACCATTTTCTGACTAATGTGGATTCCCTTCAGCTCCTCCCACTAGATCCTCGGTCCCTGAGTATTTCCCGGAGATTGGTTCTGTCTTCATTAAGGAAGATAGAAGCAAAGTACTCATTTAACTGTTCTGCCATTTCCTGGTTTCCCAATGTAAATTCACCTGTCTCCGACTGTAAGGGACCTACATTCATCTTCTCAAATCTTTTCCTTTTTACATACCTAAAGAAACTTTTATAGTCAGTTTTTATATTACCCGCAAGCTTTATTTCATGCTCTTTCCCCCCCCCCCCCCCACTTAATTAACCCCTTTGTCCTCCTCTGTTGAGTTCTAAATTTCTTCCAGTCCTTTGGTTTGCCATTTCTTCTGGCCAACTTATATGCCCCTTCCTTAGCTTTAACACTATCCTCGATTTCCCTCATTAGCCACTGTTGAGCCACCTTCCCAGTTTTATTTGTTCGCCAGACAGGGATGAACAATTTCTGGAGTTCATCCATGCGGTCTTTAAATCTTTGCCATTGCATCTCCACTGTCAACCGTTTAAGTTTAATTTGCCAGTCTATCCTAGCCAATTCCCGTCTCATACCTTCAAAGTCTCCTTAATTCAAGTTCAGGACCCTAGTCTCTGAATTAACCGTGTCACTCTCCATCCTAATGCAGAATTCCACCACATTATGGCCACTGTTGCCCAAGGGGCTTTGCACAAGATAGCTAACTCATCCTTCCTCATTACACAATACCCAGTCGAGGATGGCCTGCCCTCAAGTCAGTTCTTATATATGTAGATTAAAGTCACCCATGATAATACCAGGAATACCACTTCTCAAATACCAGGAAGCAGTAAAGTCTGCTAGAGCACAATACTTCTCCGACCTTATTTCCAAAAACTCTCATAACTCCAAGGTCCTATTTAGCACAATTACCTCTGTCATATGTCCCGCCCCCAGTACCAGCTTAGTTGGGTCCCCTGCTAAGTGCGAAGAATTCGCTAAATTTTTCACCAACAAAGTTGAGAACATTAGAATGAACATTTCCCCTCCCACTCGTGACCTAGCTGTCTCACTAGTCTGTTCATCTAAATTGGACTGTTTCCAACCCGTCACTCTATCCTCCCTTGCAAAGCTTGTCTCTGCTATGAAACCTGCAACCTGCCCCCTTGATCCTGCCCCCACTACCCTTCTGAAGGATGTCATTGCAATAGCCGGTCCCAGCATCCTCTCTATTATCAACAGATCTCTGGCCACTGGCACTGTTCCAACCTGTTTCAAGCACGCGGTGGTCCAGCCCCTACTGAAAAAACCTAACCTCGACCCCACCTTGCCTAGCAACTACAGACCCATTTCCAAACTGCCATTCCTGTCAAAAGTCCTTGAAAAGGCAATTCTAAACCAATTAGTGCCCTACCTGCACCAAAACACCATCCTGGAAAGTTTCCAGTCAGGTTTCAGAGCCCACCACAGCACAGAGTCTGCCTTGTTGAAGGTACACAACGACCTGCTTCTCGCCATCGACACCGGCGACTGTGCAATCCTGCTCCTTCTCGACAGCGCAGCGTTCGATACAGTGGACCACACCATCCTTATTGACCGTCTCCGGTACGCGGTTGGCATTGATGGCACTGCCCTGAGCTGGTTCGCTTCGTACCTCAAAGATAGGAGTTTCGCCATCAACATAGGCAATTATTCCTCTGCTCCAGCTAGCCTCTTCTGCAGAGTTCCACAAGGCTCCATCCTAGGCCCCATTCTCTTCTCTCTATACATGCTCTCCCTTGGCCAAATCATTCAAAGGCACGGCATTTCTTTCCACTGCTATGCCGATGACACTCAGCTTTACCTCCCCCTGAAACCCAACAACCAGTCAAATTTAAACAGCCTCTTACACTGCCTTGAGGACATAAAATGTTGGATGGCACAGAACTTCCTCCAATTAAATGAGAGCAAGTCTGAGGTCATCCTATTCGGCCCCCCCCCCCCCCCCCCCCGACTCCATCAAATCGATAACAGGCAGTCTTGGAAGCCTATCCTGCCTAGTCAAACCGCATGTCAAAAACCTCGGCATGATATTTGACTTTGCATTAAAATTTGATAAGCAAGTCAACGCTGTGGTAAAAGCCAGCTTCTTCCAACTTCGTACCATAGCTAAAATCAAACCTTTCCTCCAATTCAACGACACAGAAAAAATCATTCACGCTTTCATTTCCTCCCGCCTAGACTACTGCAACTCCCTATACACTGGGATCAGCCAATCTTCCCTGTCCCGCCTGCAACTGGTCCAAAACGCCGCAGCGAGACTCCTGACGGGTACCCGTAAAAGGGACCACATCACCCCGATTCTGGCCTCTTTCCACTGGCTCCCTGTACGGTACAGAATCAATTTCAAGCTCCTCCTATTCACGTATAAAGCCCTAAATGGACATCCCCCCCCCCTACATCAAAAATCTTCTAACCCACCTCTAACTCCAGGTCCCTCAGGTCGGCCGACTTGGGGCTACTCACTATCCCGCGGTCTACGCTTAAGCTCAGGGGTGACCGCGCTTTTGCGGTTGCAGCTCCTAGACTGTGGAACAGCATCCCTCTCCCCATCAGAACTGCCCCCTCCATCGACTCCTTTAAGTCCAGGCTCAAAACCTATTTCTACTCCCTAGCGTTTGAGGCTCATTGAGGAGGCACTGTGAACTGTTTGTGTGCTACTGTATGTTTCATTTTTTTCCTTAGTACCTAATCAGATGTACAGCACTTTGGTCAACGTGGGTTGTTTTTAAATGTGCTATACAAATAAAATTGACTTGACTTGACTTGATAACTGCTGTACATTTGCTGCACGCACCCCTAATTTCCTGCTTGATGCTATCCCCAACCTCCCTAGTGCTGTTTGGTGGTCTGTATACAACTCCAACAAGCGTTTTCTGCCCTTGGCCATTTTATTTGTTCTACATCTCTCTACATCACCGTCTATGTCTCTCGTTTTCCTTTCCCCGACTCAGTCTGAAGAAGGGTCTCGACCCAAAACCACCCATTTCTTTTCTCCAGAGATGCTGTCTGACCCACTGGGTTTGTGTGTCTATCCACAGTGATGTCTCCATGCTTGTATAATCCCACATGAAAAAAATAATTTTAAAACTTCTCTTTTGTACTCCTGGTACTAATCTTTCGGTGCTTAACCCTCATGCTGCAGACCATTAGAATTATGTTTCTCCTCTATATTCCTCAAACCTGTACAATAATTATAACTATTTCATTAATATCCTGTTAATCTTCTCTGGTACTGTAAACATAACTGAATACCACAATAAATATCTCACCACATTGTTTTTATTCCCTTTTTAAGATTACCTTTTAGAATACATTTTTTAAAGTTGGAAAAGTTGAGGTCACCATTGACAGAACAATGACTTGGCTATTTTATTCCACCTTTGGCTTTATCCTTCAGTGTCAGAGAGAAAGCAGCCAATGAGTATCGTGGTAGAAGAATGAATAGTTTAAACCAGATCAAGCTGAAACTAGCTTATCTCTATGAATTATTCCTCTTGTTCATCTTTCATTCTTTTACATAGATTTGCATAATGCAATCAAGAATGCAATCGCGTCAGTTCTTAAAAGCAACTTGCTGAAATGACGAAAATATCTCAGAGCAAGTCGGCAATGAGAAGTGGAAGCAAATGTATTCTGACTGATTACTGTCGACAGCGCTACACTGAAGTGAAGAAAACACTCTGCCAGCATTAAAGCATTATCAATTAGGCTTCAAAAGTGCTGATCTGTCCTGGTCATACCTATCTTATTAAATGGATCCCATATATTATGGGAGGAATTCTCATTTTCAAATGTGTCAGCAGAAAGCTTTCGTAATACTGCCTGGAAGCCAAATTCGAACCAAACCTCTTTTCACCTGTAGCCCTCAGTAAACTTACTGTTTCATGCATCATCAGTTCTAAGCGGCTCAGATGCACGTTTGTTAGCCGGGCTGGAAATTGGATCTGTTCCAGTTGTTTTCCTTCCTTTTTTTTCTGGCAGGGGAAGATTGGGAAAAAAAAAATCACCTCAGCTTGCGTTCAGTAAGTGACAAAATACTGACATGTTGGGAATTGTTTGAATCTTGCGCTTCCATTCCTTTGGAAGTCAATATTTGATCTCCACGAAAGGAGCTCGGCTAACAGAAAGACATTAATGCAGAGATGTGATTGCAATCAGGCGCTCACTATGCAAGGATGGAGAAATGTCAAACCCAGATCCTGTCGCTCCACTTTGGTGGCGGCTGCAGTGGTCTATCGGTACTGCATCAATGTGGCATCACTCAGGATGCTGGCCTGGGCTTACGCTGAATTATTAAACGTCACATGCGCCAAGGTTAAAATTGCAAATCAGACAGATTGACGATGGTCGCCAAGAGGAGGACCGGGTTTAAAATAAATATGAAATTAAACGAGCTCAAAAGATCAAAGAGACCAAGGAAGAAACGAAGCCAAGACGGGTGCATTCTGTTAAGAATTTTCCATTGTTTTACAATAAAAAATACATTCATACAGAAATATAACAATCTTGCAAAAAACAATTTCAAATAAAACCTTGTAAAAAGATTTCAAATAACAAAATTTTACAAAGAGGTTGGAGATAAACAGGGCTTTTAAAAAGAAACGTGAAACATCAATAATAAGAACAATTTTAATTGCAACCCAAGGTCATATGGTTTCATTAAGGCTCCATTATCCACAGAACAGTGCGGACACTGTTCATCGGCTAGTTAATAGAAAAATAGTACATGGCCTAACCTTTCTTCCAGTGAATTCAACCATTTTATACATATTGCATTAAAAAGCACAAGCTGATTCAAGTTTTTTTTTTTTAACTTTCTGTCAATGGTATTCATACCTAGTGGCTTGTTACAACTAGGTAGAGCATTGCATACACATGCCAAGTTTTTAAAAAATGCTGTAAATTGTCTTCAAAAAGCAGCTGCCCCTATGGTTTTTGGCAAATAAAAAAATGCATAGAAGGGAAAGTTTGCATGTCTCTTCCCTCAAAAACCATGTGTTTGTGTAAACATTTATAGTAACATCCACCCACCCCCCAACCCTCCTAATTCCTCACCATCAGCACCACCAAAGTCCACACTGAATGCAACAATTTAATCAGCAGCAGCTAGCTCCTGATGTTCAATGACTTTTTGTGCGTTTTTTAAAATCACCCAGGCAATTAAAATTCAAGTCAGCGCTTTTTTTTCTCGTCAGACTTCACAACTGCATTTCACTTGCCTGTTGAAATGCATCTCAGCCGGTCCATTGATGGGTCAAATTAAGATATTGCACTCCACAGACAGCTCAATATCTAATGTGCCAAGTCAGCAGGCTAACAAAAGGAAATTAGTGCTAGCAAAGGACCCAAAGAGCCACTTTATCTGATTCATCCCATGCTGGAGTCCCTCCAATGTCACTGTTAACCATTATAAATCTTCCATTTTACTACATTAGGGTTAAAGTGAAGATGCTTTTTCAGAATTAACAGTGCTTTACAGCCAAGCGATTTGTCATGGTCATCTTTAACGCTCAAGAGTACTAGGAATGTGTTACCATGACAGCACATCAATATAATTTTTTTTTAATATAATATAAAAAGAACACCTTCAATGAAATTACTATATACTCAATAGATCATTTTAATACATTATATTCAGTCAAAATAAAAAAATAAAACTAATATTTAATACTTGGGTAGACAAAAATTGGCATTTTGTACTCAGAAAATTAAAGAAAAGTATTTTTTTATTATTGTTTCCATGTCAAAGACAGAAAGAGGCATAGAATACAAGATCATGTGATAGGGAGCCTTAATGGAGCCCAAGTCACCCACAGCCCCCTGTCTGGTGACCCACATGAGATTGCTACACTGACTGCAGCACGGTCACTTTCATAAGGCACCATTATTTCATGTCAACAGTGCATTAACATTTAGAAACCAGAAATTAGTCCTCAGGCATAAATAAAAAGACCAAAATTAGCTGCATAAGTAAATCAGTTGCTAAGCTATAGTGGTATTCAACCAAAAAAAAAGTCGAGGCTTCCTTTACTCTATGTAACATTTGCCCAGACCGATCTTTTTTTTTTTTTTCTCTCCTTTAAACTGCACATCATTGGAATCAAATTGCAGTCCCCAATTACAAAGAAAGTGTACAATCCCCAGAATCATGCAACACCTTTCTGCTTATCATGAAAGTTATAGTTGTGTTATATCCTTAATACACAGCTTATACAATGGATTACAAATTAGCTTTTTTTTTTTGTAGCAAGTGAACAAGGCTACTCGCTCGACACATTGCACATTTATCAGCTGCACCAGACACCAAAAGCTCCTCTCACACGGGAAAGGGGTGGGTCTCCTGTCCAGATTCAGTGCCTTGCTTAAGGCATGGAACAGCAAAGACATTTGGCGGTTATCCCATCTCCAGGCACGTCCCTCTCTCAACTTTTCTCGTTCGCTCTTTCTCTCTCTCTCTCTCTCTCTCTCTCTCACACACACTCATCCAGCCCACTTTAAAGCAATCTTACCTCACCACAAGAAAATAGTCATTGGTTTCCTCATCATACAATCAACCCATGTCAACCATGTTCTCAGTGCACATGCTCACAGCAGGGGCTCGGGCAGCCACTCGCAAGGTTAGGTGCCAATGTATGCATCCAGGAAAGTTACCCAGATGCCGTCCACCACAGTCGCTATGCTGCCTCTCACTCTCACGGTCTCTGAGAACACCCTGACAAAATAAGATCTTGGAGGCTACTGGGTAGGGTGCAAAATGGCATGCTTTGGCTGGAGCATACGTTCCTCCTCGTGTGGCAGTTCAATAGTGAAGCTGAATCGCCATCCGACTTGTACTCTGGACTCTCTCAGACGTGTCTCTTCATGTGAAGGGCCAAGTGATCAGACCTGGAAAAACACCTAGGGGTGGGGTGGGCAAGAGGACAGAACAAGAGAGACGTTACTTTCACGAAAAACAAAGTTCTGCATTCCGAAACTTTAAATGAACTGAAACTTTATTCGAAAGGATTAAATCTGCGCTAATTTTGAGTCAAGGCCAAATATGCTCTCATAGCAACCAAGCACATTGCTTCAGGAACATACGGCACCCACTGATTCAGTAATAAATGAAGAAAATGCTGGAAGTACTCGGTTCAGGCCGCATCTACGGTGGTAGAGAAAGGAGAAGTAATGTTTTCAACAGGAGGCGTTAACTCTCGTTTCTCTACCCACACATGCAGGCCGACATGCTGAGCCATTTCCAACATCCGCAGTTTTTTTTTGGTTTGATTTCCATGGGCATACATTGCTTCAAGGTTGGATCAACACGTTGGTATTCGGTGCAAAGACGAATATGTTTCATCTGATTCCCGATTTTCCCCTCAAACGATCTACACTTAAAAAGCTCATTCTTCCCCTATCCACCCACCTACCGAAACGCACAGTATTTTACACTGGGTCGGGATCAAAGAAATTGTCCAGCACACACTGGGCTCCATTCATAAAATTACTATGTTTTTCCCCCCCAGAAATTATCACATTAATTTAACATATCTGGCACACAAATGAAATATATCTTCAGAAGGAACACATTGAAGGCCTTGCACATCTCAGTGTCAGGCTGTTCCTCACTTTACAACACTTATATATAAATAAATTAAAAAAAGTAAAAATAGATAAATATATCTATACATGCATATTATTTATTCATGTATGCATGTGATACAATATAAATATAATATCTAAATATATTACATATAAATTATATAATAATAAAAATATATATTATATCTAAATATTTACATCATAAAATATATATTTTATGATGTAAATATTAAGATATAATATATATTTTTATTATTATACAATATATACATGTAAATATATACATGTAATTTAATATATATTATACCTAAATATATATACATAATAGAACACAAATATATATTCTATATATACACAGTGCATAATGTTTGGGACAAAGACCCATCATTTATTTATTTGCCTCTGTACTCCACAAATTGAGATTTGTAATAGAAAAAAAAAATCACATGTGGTTAAAGTGCACATTGTCAGATTTTAATAAAGACCATTTTTATACATTTTGGTTTCACCATGTAGAAATTACAGCAGTGTTTATACAAAGTCCCTCCCCCCATTTCAGGGCACCATAATGTTTGAGACACAGCAATGTCATGCAAATGTAAGTAGTCATGTTTAGTATTTTGTTGCATATCCTTTGCATGCAATGACTGCTTGAAGTTTGCGATTCATGGACATCACCAGTTGCTGGGTGTCTTCTCTGGTGATGCTCTGCCAGGCCTGTATTGCAGCCATCTTTAGCTGATGCTTGTTTTAGACCCCTTCAGTTCTCTCTTCAGCATATAAAAGGCATGCTCAATTGGGTTCAGTTTGGGTGACTGACTTGGCCACTCAAGAATTGACCATTTTTTAGCTGTGAAAAACTCCTTTGTTGTTTGGGATCATTGTCTTGCTGTAGAATGAACCGCTGGCCAATGAGTTTTCAGGCATTTGTTTGAACTTGAGCAGATAGGATGTGTCTATGCACTTCAGAATTCATTATGCTACTACCATCAGCAGTTGTATCATCAATGAAGATAAGTGAGCCAGCAACTTCAGCAGCCATACATGCCCAGGCCATAACACCCCCACTACTGTGTTTCACAGTTGACAATAGACAATAGGTGCAGGAGTAGGCCATTCGGCCCTTCGAGCCAGCACCACATTCAATGTGATCATGGCTGATCATTCTGAATCAGTACCCCGTTCCAGCCTTCTCCCCATACCTCCTGACTTTGCTATCCTTAAGAGCTCTATCTAGCTCTCTCTTGCTTTGGTATGCTTTGGATCTTGGGCAATTCATTCTCTCCTCCATACTTTGCTCTTGCCAGTACTCTGATATAATTTAATCTTCGTCTCATCTGTCCACAAGACTTTCTTTCCAGCATTGTGGTTGCTCCTTTAAGTACAGATGCTCCCCGACTTACGACGCTTCGAGTTACGATACTTTGACTTTGCGATGGTGCAAACGGCAGCGACCTGCCGCTCGCTACCGGCCACGTGATCAGGTGTATTAAATGCATTTCGACTTACGATATTTTCGGTTTCCGATGGGTTTCTCGGAACGGAACCCCATCGTAAGTTGAGGAGCATCTGTACTTCTTGGCAAACTGTAACCTGGTCATCCTATTTTTGCGGCTAACCAGTGGTCTGCATCTTGCAGTGTAGCCTCTGCATTTTGGTTCATGAAGTCTTCTGTGGACAGTGGTCATTGACAAATCCACACCTGACTCCTGAAGAGTGTTTCGGATCTGTCGGACAGGTGTTTGGGGATTTTTCTTTATTATAGAGAGAATTCTATCATCAGCTGTGGAGGTCTTCCTTGGCCTGCCAGTCCCCTTGCGATTAGTAAGCTCACCAGTGCTCTCTTTCTTTTTAATGATGTTCCAAACAGTTGATTTTGGGAAGCCTAAGGTTTGGCTGATGTCCCTAACAGTTTTATTCTTATTTCTCAGTCTCATAATGGCATCTTTAACTTTCATTGGCAGAACTTTGGTCCTCATGTTGATAAACAGCAATAAAAGTTTCCAAAGGTGATGGAAAGACTGGGGGGAAAGACTAGGTGCTGAAAGCTCTCTTATACCTGCATTAAGGAGGCAATTAAACACACCTGAGCAATTACAAACACCTGTGAAGCCATGTGTCCCAAACATTATGGTGCCCTGAAATGGGGGGACTATGTATAAACACAGCTGAAATTTCAACATGGTGAATCCAAAATGTATAAAAATACCCTTTAATAAAAACTGACAATGTGCACTTTAACCACATGTGATTTTTTCTATTACAAATCTCAAATGAAGTACAGAGGCAAATAAATAAATGGGTCTTTGTCACAAACATTATGGAGGGCACTGTAAATACATACATATAAAGATCTATTATGTATAAATATATATATATACATATAAATCCATAATATAATAACAATACTTTATAATCAAGTAGTCAACTTCATTGATGGTAAACTGATATCTTTGAGCTATGAAACTATCTTTGTTGACTAGAGGGGCTGCAGTCTTAACATTTATTGTGTTCCCAGCTGAAAGAGCCTGTCTGGTAATGAAGGCAAGTGATGTGTAACAATATAACTAACAGCGTGAGCCCAGAGCATTTAATGCCATCTATTTGACATTTCACTGTTGAGCATTAAATTCATCTTTTTTTTTTTTGCTACGATTGCTTTGCATTTCATTAAAAGCTTTACCATAATATAATCACCACCTGCAACGTCACATTCGGGTTGGCCAGACTCTCAATATTTTGCCTCCCAAGCACAATCTTGTACACTTTTGCTTTCAAAGAATCATGAATCAATAACAAGGACAAACTCTTTGGAGATTTCTTCCCCCCCACCCCCCTACTCTCCCAGCAGCTCAGGAAAATTCCTATCAGCTTTAAATAAAAGGGACAAATGCCCTGTGGAGTAGGAGATTTAAAAAATGCCATGAAGAAAATTACAAAACCTTGACATTTTATTGAGCTTCCAGATAATACGTTTTGGATTATCCGAGTACAACTGCGTAGCTGAAATTGCAGTAACAATTTTACCTCTGACATCTGTAATCGCTAATTTGTAGTGATGCCTGGAAGATTGTTTGCGAAAAGCAACAAGCTATGCCTGGGAACCAACACTTAAAATGGTCCTCCTGTGTATTGGCATCAATTTATTTTTTATTATTGTGTTGATCATCGAGAGTGCTGGTGTTTTGCTTCTTTTATACCACCTGACTCCATCTGTCAGTCAACACCATCTCATCTGCATCCACCTATCACTTGCCAACTTTTGTCCCACCCCCTCAGATCTTTTCACTGGCTTTCTCCCCTCTAGTCTTTCAATCCACAAAGAGTTCTCGGCCCAAAATGCTCAATATATTTGGCCAACCCGAATGAGAGTTGCTGCTTTACAGCGAATGCAGCGCCGGAGACTCAGGTTCGATCCTGACTACGGGTGCTGCACTGTAAGGAGTTTGTACGTTCTCCCCGTGACCTGCGTGGGTTTTCTCCGAGATCTTCGGTTTCCTCCCACACTCCAAAGACGTACAGGTATGTAGGTTAATTGGCTGGGTAAATGTAAAAAAATTGTCCCTAGTGGGTGTAGGATAGTGTTAATGTACGGGGATCACTGGGCGGCATGGACTTGGAGGGCCGAAAAGGCCTGTTTCCGGCTGTATATATATGATATGATATGATATGATACAGATTCTGAAGATAAAAAGCTGGAGTAAATCAGCTGGACAGGCAGCATCTCTGGAGTGAAGGAATGGGTGACGTTTCAGGCCGAGACCCTTCTTCAGACTCTAGATTCTGCCTGGCCAGCCGAGTTCCTCCAGCAGCTCGTTGCTTTTTGGCACGTTGTCGATTTGAGCATTCTCTTTTCTCTTTTATAGTTTCTATTCCTCACCACCACTTCTAAAAACTTATGCAAAGCAACATTCGCTTCTTTTGACTCAGCCATGAAACACTTTTCCCCCTTTTCATGTTTAATTTCATATTTCATGCTATTTCATATTTTTTATGACGGTTGGCATGACGTTCCAATAAACTAACTTGATAAACCGATTTAGTTTCCATAACAGCAACTCTTGTAAGTGACTAAGATTTCAATCACAGGGAATCACACAAAGGTGTAATTGCTTTCTGTCTTAGTTTTGTTTATTGTCACGTGTACCGAGGTACAGTGAAACTTGGATACTTTGTAACTTTGTCAGCGCCTTGTAAGTGACGACTATTTACATACTCTTGGGTATGCAAGCAAAGAATTTCATTGTGACTTGCACATGGTGACAATAAAGTATTAATTCATTCACTTATGTCAGTGTTAAGTCCAGATTTAACATGAAGAGCAGCAAAATTAGCAGGATTTTAGTCAGGGGGTATGGGGAAAAGACAGGAACGGGGTACTGATTGAGAATGATCAGCCATGATCACATTGAATGGCGGCGCTGGCTCCAAGGGCCGAATGGCCTCCTCCAGCACCTATTGTCTATTGATGTTTCCACTGTCATCACCTCAAAATTAAAGGGCACTCTTTCAGAAAGGAGGAACTTCTTTAGTCAGAGGGCAGTTAAGCTGTGGAACTCATTGCCACAGAGGGCTGTGGAGGCCAAGTCAGTGGATATTTTTAAGGCAGAGATAGACAAATTCTGGATTTGAACGGGTGTCAAGGGTTTTGGGGAGAAGGCAGGAAAATGGGATTAGGAGGCAGAGATCAGCCATGACTGAATGGCGGAGTGGATTCGATGGGCCGAATGGCCTAATTCTACTCCTATAACTTGTGAACCTTGTGTGAAAATTTAACACTTAAATGGAAGCTGAGCCCATTTGGATTGAGCGATTGCAGTGTGCCCATACCTGTCACAATGAGTACATTTAAACGGCTTCGCCCCAGTGTGTTTCCTGAAGTGCCTTGTCAGCTCGTCGCTCCGTGCAAATCGCCATTCACAGCCTTCCCACGAACACCTGTAAGGCTTTTCACCTGTGGAAATTGAACATAGGGGCACGTCAAACAGCCGAACCCAACTTGAACCCGGCTCAGAAAACTGCAGCATGTGCTACGTCAAACAGTGCAAAACCTTTTCCATAATAAAGAGACCCCCACTGGCACTCCGAGATACATGTCATTAATACAAGCTGATTTGATCATTGTGCCCCGTAATTTGCCAAAAGATGCTATATCTCGAGCATATTCAAATTTCAGCTAGAAATTAATAGTTGTGGTCTTCCAGAAGCCAGCTGCAGTCATAAATACTGGTGCTTGTTGAGAGAGGGCGAGAGAACGACGTTGTAAAGACATATTGAGAGACAAAGTGAAAGAGAAAGAGGGCAAGGTCACCAGGTTTACGGAATATTGTCATGCAAGCCACGCTGTTGGCTCTGGTTATTCGTTAACAATTGCCAGTTAATCACAGAAACCACTTGAGCGACAATATTTGCCATTTCACCTTTTACTTCAAGAGCGCAAACACAGTGGAATCACATTAGAGTGCTGTACATATGAAAGGCCCTGATGCGCAAACTATTCACAGAATGTTAATAAGCATGTCTGGTTGAGGACTGCCAGCCACATAGCAAGCCATTGGCAGGGGCAATACTAGCGAGTGCTTTGACTGAACGTGATGTCAGCAGAGCATGATTCTCCTGTGCTGCCTCATACATGCCTGTGACCGGAACACAGCAAGTAGACAATGTGATCTTATTCGAAGGTATTTATTCACAAAATGCTGGAGTAACTCAGCAGGTCAGGCAGCATCTCAGGAGAGAAGGAATGGGTGACGTTTCGGGTCGAGACCCTTCTCCGTTCCTTCTCTGCTGAGATCATTCCTTCTCTCCTGAGATGCTGCCTGACCTGCTGAGTTACTCCAGCATTTTGTGAATAAATACCTTCGATTTGTACCAGCATCTGCAGTCATTTTCTTACACTGTGTGATCTTATTCCATCGATTCTGTAATAACACGGCTTTAGAGGTTGCCAATTACAGTACATAAACAGAAAACATCAATTAAACCAATTTCTGAGAATTATATCATTTTTTCTATAGATTCAATCCAACAACATTTCAATTGATTGGCAGTGTGTCTCAACTAACGTCATTTCGAATTTCCTACTGTTATGTTTCCTGAGCAATCAGAGGGGCATTTAAAATCTGTTACGATATTTGCAAGCATTCCAGCGTTTTAAATCCCTATTATGTGTCAGCTTCATGGTCCCACACAGGAACCAGAGCTCAGCCCATTTCCTCGTTCCCTCAGCATTGTTGTATCCTTCCGTGTGAACTGTCTAAGAACAGGGTTACATCGACATTAATGGAGCAAGGCCAGCACGCAGCAGAATGTATCCAGAAAATTCATTGTGTGACATTCCTGACAAGAGTAAGGTTTTCAGAAAAGGCCCTTGCTCACGAGTCATTGCTTCAATGGCTCAGGTTAAGCTAAAATCACACATTGCATTTTCGAGAAGGTCACTTTGAAACTAATTCTTGCCTTGACTCAAGTTATAGGGGGCAGTATTTAGAGTGAGTTTAAAAAAAAAAAAAGGCTACAACACATCCTAAAGCAGGCCAGGCAAGTTATGCACTGGGCTGTTAGAAAGATTTCAAGAATACATCACTAATTTGATTACTTTAAATTCAAAATGATCACACAATAATGACTCTCGTGAACAATTGGTTTCAGGTGATCGAAAGAATCTGCAAAAAACTGCCTACTGCAGTATTTTTGACACAAAGGACCAGGACCGAGTATCTGTCATACGTTGCAGCACCTTGAACGTTACTGAAAAGTATAATAACACGCATTTTTTTAAGCCAAGAGAACAATCACCCTTCTTCATCCATTTACAAAGGGAGCATCTGCAGTATGGATTACCAAATCAGATCAGCAATAGATTTCATGGCAAAGTGACTGCTTCATCAATAATCTTCCACACAACCCCCTCACCCCCCGACCTCTCAAACAGAAAAAATATCTATTCCTTTTCAGCAGTTGCATCTTAAAAAGCAGAAAATTATACCAAGCTGACTTGCAACAAACATGGTCCTGTAAATGATTTGAAGGTGGGATTGGGTAAAGTTTGGTTCTGATGTTATAAACGTTGCATGTCAAAGAGGCTGCATATGATCACCTCGTTTCCTAATCTGCTTTCAGATCCCATGTGACCACAGATTCTCTTTCTAGGGGGAGAAGAGTTTCTGATCAAATGCTCCCCGGCTTGCTTGATATTCCAAGTGATTTAGACTTGATGCAACAACCCATG
Source organism: Rhinoraja longicauda (assembly GCF_053455715.1). Classification (NCBI taxonomy): domain Eukaryota; kingdom Metazoa; phylum Chordata; class Chondrichthyes; order Rajiformes; family Arhynchobatidae; genus Rhinoraja; species Rhinoraja longicauda. The sequence goes on from NC_135954.1 coordinate 103,163,490, forward strand.
CGTTTGCTGCATGTTGTACAATTACTCCCCCACCCCCCCCCCCTAGTACTTCATACACATATCTCTGATGCAATGATAAATGATTTGCCCCATCTATGCATGGCTGAATGGAGGTATATTGCCAGTTGCCTTGTTCCCTTTCACCCCAACAACCAAGAGGATCTCTGCTTTTGCTAAAAAATAACTCTCCATCAATTTGCCTAACATTCTTCCTAGAAAGAGGATTGCCAAGTCTAAATGTCATAGGAGGCTGGAATTCACACGTGGGTCCTTTATCAGACTGCCCAACACTTCAATTATACGCCTCCTCGACTGTTGTTCCATACCATGCAAAACAACAAAATCAAAGCAATCATTTTAAAGAGGCTCTGTCTGGGTTTGGGCTGTTTATATGTCAAACAGAAGAGGCCTAGCTCAGCTTTTGCAGGAAAACTGCCCTAAGTGTCATAGAATTACACAACGTGGAAAGAGGCCATTCAGCCCATCACATCTAATGCCATCTCACTTGAAGGAATCTATGCAAACAGTCCTACTTGTCCAGGTGGTTGTGCAAACATGTTATTGAACATAGGCTGGGCATTAATATTCTGCAAGCACCTTCAGATTCAGACATCAAAGACGAATTGCACTTAATGCAACCCTTTTTTTTGTATGGTTGAACCAAAAGGTGAACAAACAAAATTTCAAAATTTTTTTTTGAAAGGAAAGATCAACACCAATTGCTGGATCCACACCTCTGGATCCACATGAAAGCATCTACTAACCTGTGTGAGTACGCTGATGTGCTTTTAGATGTGAACTTTTGGTGTAAACTTTCCTACATCCATTGAACTGACACCAATGGACCCTTCGCCTGCCATCGGGTGACGATTCGCCATTAACTGGGCTAGACTTTTCCAAGGATTTTGTAGCGTTTCCACCACGAATTTTAACTGCATTCAGCTCAGGAGTGTTTGCTGGCGGGTTGCTCCAGGGCTGGGGAGAAGACTCCTTGGCTAGTTCTGGAGACGAGGGAGGAGTGGAAAGAACTGGAGAGTTTACATTTTCAGAGTTCACCAGGACAGTATTCAAGGGATTTGAGGTATAGGTTACCGTGGGCGAAAGTTCCTCAGAGCTGTCCAGAGATTCGCTGCTTACATCTGAGCTCAAGCTGTTAGTTTCCAGGTTCTGACTTTCCTGGGTCTCCTCCTCCAACAAGTTTCCATTCTTCTTGTCCGTTTCATCCTTGTCCCCACAGACCATCATGATTTTGCTCAAGAGGTCATCCTGTCCATCGAATCTAAACTCAGAAGCTGAAACATAGGGCTCACTTTGAAGGTACCGCTCCAACTCCAGGCAAGTCTGAAAGATAGAAACGTGTGGAAGTTACTAAAAGGACACAGTCTCCCCAAAGGTTTTGCCCCAAGCCCTGGAGTCAATCATGAAGACACATCCCAGCTATCAGATTTATTCTGATAGGCTTGTATACACTGGAATTTAGAAGGATGAGAGGAGATCTTATCGAAACGTAGAAGATTATTAAGGGTTTGGGCACGTTCGAGGCAGGAAACATGTTCCCAATGTTGGGGGAGTCCAGAACAAGGGGCCACAGTTTAAGAATAAGGGGTAGGCCATTTAGAACTGAGATGAGGAAAAACTTTTTCAGTCAGAGAGATGTGAATCTGTGGAATTCTCTGCCTCAGAAGGCAGTGGAGGCCAATTTTCTGAATGCATTCAAGAGAGAGCTGGATAGAGCTCTTAAGGATAGCGGAGTCAGGGGGTATGGGGAGAAGGCAGGAACGGGGTACTGATTGGATTGAGAATGATCAGCCATGATCACATTGAATGGCGGTGCTGGCTCGAAGGGCCGACTGGCCTCCTCCTGCACCTATTATCTATTGTCCATTTTGATGTTCTCGTGTCAGTATTTCTTTAACACACACACAATCATTGGGCTAATGGAATCAAGGGATATGGGGAAAAAGGCAGGAATGGGGAACTGATTTTGGATGATCAGCTGGCTCGAAGGGCTGAATGGCCTACTCCTGCACCTATTTTCTATGTTTTTATTTCACCAACAGGGATCTCTTAACTTTAAACCTAGCAAAGCATCCCAGAGGCTGGGTGCCGAGAACAAGGGGGCATGATCTTCAAATAAAGAGCTGGCCATTCAAGGCAGAAATGAGAAAGACTTTTCTTCACTCAGGAGATATGGGGAGAAGGCAGGAGAATGGGGTTAGGAGGGAGAAAGATCAGCCATGATTGAATGGCAGAGTAGACTTGATGGGCCGAATGGCCTAATTCTGCTCCCATCACTTACGACCTTACGAGTTGATAAATCATAATTTTTTTTAAAAACAGATTATTGGGCTTCTGTCATTGACATATTAAAGACAGGGGTCAATAGGCTTTTGGATACTAAGAGATGTGGGTTTACCACAGAAAAGTGATGTTAAAAAATAAAAGATGAAGCACGATCATTTTGAATGGAAGAACAGGAAGAAGGGATCAAATGGTCTGCTGTTTCTATTTATTAAATTACAAAGACGAAAACGCTCTATAAATCATGTTATTTAAACGTACAACGACCAAGCACTTTCATTTTCATTGTTTACAAGAACTATTTGGCACTGGTGCACGACCTGAAAATGTGCTGAGCAGCTTTGCTGAGATCACTAACTACAACATTCAAATTAATTTGAAAAAAAAGTTAGTGAGGTTCTTCTTGACGGTAGTTGACTTGCCTTTAAAAATAACCTTTTTAAAACATTCTAATGTATCTTTAAATAAACAAGACGGCGTCATTATGTCAGTCTGGTCGAATGTAATAACAGAACTGGGATGTTTTTGTATCCCCCCCTCTCCCCCCTCCCATAGCCTGTTTGAACCAACTTTCTGTTGTCTGTTGTAATTGACAACAGCTAGCCATATTTAGTAAGGCTGACACGCAGACAGACTGTATGTAGTAGATTCAACCCTACTTCGATGGACTACCAAACAACCGCAGCTTCCTATGTGTGTGTGAACGTGACCCATCAGCTATTTCAAAAGAATTTCGTGCTCAGGAGTGGGTCTGAGCAGCAAATAGTCGAACTGCAAACGCCTGGAGTGTGTGTGTGTGTGTGTGTGTGTGTGTGTGTTGAATAAAATACAATTTCTTTGTGGCTTTTTAAAAAAAATTTTTAAAGCAACGTCGGAAAGTAACGCTCAACAGGATGCAGCAGAGGAAATTACTCTGGAATGCTCTTGGGAAGTCCCATAGTGCAAAACATTCTCCCCCCCCCCCCTCCTCCTCCCCAACCCAACTCTCCCTCGGTATCTTTGGCAAACAAGGCTACGAGGCCAATCTGCGTGAGTCATCGCGCTGTTTCTCCACTCTATAAAGAATACTTCCTTTGCCTTTCTACCATCTGCACGAGTTCTTCTCTCTCTCTCTTAAAAAAAAAAGGAAAGGGGGGGGTGGGGGGGGTTGCAGAATGGCGTGAGCAACGCTGTTTTTTTTCTTCTTAATCAGTTTTTTTTTTACACCACAAGTTGCTTGCCTCAGCATTTATCAACCGTGTTCACAGCAACCAATGAATCAAAGCAGGAAACTCAAAAGAAAAAAAAAATATATATATATATATATATATGAAACGCATGATGTTTTGCACTTGGAATTTGGGCTGCAATCGACGAGAGACCACACAGATGAAACACGCAGTGTACTTTAAATTAAAAATGTTAACATTAAAATTTAATTAAAATTTTAGATTAAAATTTTATGCATATTTTTACTTTTGAGTTTAATGTCCACTTTGTTTGTGCTGTTTAATTCGTATTGTCTAATGTTATTATTATTATTATTTATTATTATAAAAACATATTTTCTACACAAAAAAAAACATTTGCACTGTTAAGTGCAGATTGATTGTGAAACAAAAAAAATTTTTTTTTCATATGAATCTGTGATCATTTATGTTCCTCATTTCGTATTTCAAACTACTTCATCGGAAATTGGGGAAGACGCGCATTGGCATGGCATCAGAGTGAGGAAGTTTATTCATTACAGACGATGAAGGCCGTTGATGTTAAGGTTTTATTTTCAGAGAACGCGGTTTCAAGTCGAAACGTTACAATTTCGCCTTCAACGCTACAGTCTCCTCCCCATAACCATAACCAAACCTTTTCCAGTAAACACATTAGCTGCAAGACCGAACTGTGTGTTTTTTTTCTCTCTCTGTAGTAAAAATGCCTCTCAAGGCTAAGCGAAGACGAGTTTGGCCGCCTGCCCAAATCCCAAATGCCTGAAGGAAACTACTTGGATCAATTTCAATCACGTACTGAATGTTTCAGCTTCTTTTGAAGAACAGGGGGTGGGGGGAAAAGAGGGTGGTTGGGGGACACATGCAATTACACAACGCAAGGGCTTTAAACAAATTGTTTATATGCATTTCGGCGCTGTTCAAACCATCCCCAGTCTTCGACAAATATGATGAGTATTTGAACTGGGTTTATCTTTGCTATTCTCATGGTAATTTGTGTTATCTCGGGGGAAACATTACAGCGAGCTACTTCAAACAACATTCCTTTCAACTACATTTTGTAAATAGCGAATAGACCCACCAGGATACGACAGGCAGATATATATTCTGGTTGGCATCTCGCTCAAGGAAAAAAAAATTTTTAAGTACAAAATAGCATTACACGTAGGAAATGTGTCTCGGAGATTGTTTAGTGTGCCTCTAATTTATTTGGCAGACTCGATGAGCTGACAATGGTCAATACAGTTCTCAAGTTTTTAAAAAAAACTCTTTTGGCAATTTGACAGTTGCTGCAACTGGCGAATTTGAGTCAGAGGACTGGAGTTTGCTACAAGTATCCCAAGTGCAATTTTTTTTTTCCTGTTTCGCAGCAGCGAGGAAACCTTAGCTCGGTTCATCCAGCACAGAGAGAGAGAGATATGCGTGGAAGAACAGTGAAAGAGAAACAAAATAACGTTGAACATTGCAAAACGTGAAGTGGCTTCAAAAGAGATAAAGATAGCCAGACAATTACATGTCATTTGTGCACGGCGCTTAAACACACACACACACACACACAAAAAAAAATACCCCTTCCTTCAAAATAACTAACATTCACCTGCTGCCAATATTCTTCAAGTGATGCCAGTCCTGAAAAGTAGCCAGTGTCGTGCACAATCTGAAGCTCTTGGAAAATGCTGCATCTCGGTAGAACATCCATGCTGCCTGGTTGTGACCGTAATTGTCCAGAATGTCTCTTATCTTTTTTTGTTTTGCAAAAAAAAACAAAAAGAGTCCTTTTTTAAAAAAAAAAAAGAAAAATGGTTCAACGTAGACGAGAAAGTTTCCCACAGCACAAGTATTGCAAGAGGAGAAGACAAAAAAAAACAAACGAGGGTCGAACCAAACCAGCCAGGAGGAGATAGAGTGAGAGAGAGAGAGAGCCCCGTCTTGTCTCTCACTCACTTCATATACATGGACACAGCGAAGGCAGTCAAGTCAAACGCAGCGCTTCCCTATTGAGAGCTACAGCGGAGCTCGGGCGGCCCCGCCCCCCTCTGTTCCCCAGCCCCTCCTCCTCCTCCCCCCCACCACCACCACCACCACCACGTGACCTCCGGGGCTCACAAGCGCCGCCCCTCCGCCCGGAATCTCCGCCCTGCGTATGATGTCATGGGAGGCCAATGGCAGCGCACGTCCCGCCGGCCCGTCGAATGTAACGCCGTCTCCCGTTGGTCAAGCGCGGGGAGGGGCCACGCCGACGGCGTTCCATGTACCGCACGCCGATTGGCGCGGGCGGCGGCGGGCTATTTTTAGCAGCGTATATATAAAGGCGGGAGCCCCGGGGTTGCAACATTGCAACACCAGACTTGCACCCGGCCGCAGGTTGGGAGCGCTCGCAAGCTGCTGGGAACCAATTTGCAAAATGTAAAACAAAAAAAAAAGGCCAGACTACAAACACTCTTGCCAAACATAGACACAAAATGCTGGAGTAACTCAGCGGGAAGGAATGGGTGACAGGAGGCCCTTCTTCAGACTCCTTCTATCACTCTTGACAACTCTCCAACGAGCTGCCTTCATTCTTTTTTAAAAAAACAAAAAACTTGCAGCCAGATGTTTTGATGGCCGCTGGGCCGAATGGCTTTTCTTTTTTGCTTGCTGTCCCGTCTGAAATTTATCCTTGATCGGACTCTGCTGGCTTTACCTTGCACAAAACATTATTCCACTATTCCCTTGCACTAAACATTATTCCCTTATTCCATTATTCCCTTGCACTAAACATTATTCCATTATTCCCTTGCACTAAACATTATCCCCTTATTCCATTATTCCCTCGCACTAAACATTATTCCCTTATTCCATTATTCCCTTGCACTAAACATTATCCCCTTATTCCATTGTTCCCTCGCACTAAACATTATTCCCTTATTCCATTATTCCCTTGCACTAAACATTATTCCCTTATTCCATTATTCCCTTGCACTAAACATTATTCCCAATCAAGAGTGTTTTAGTGTCGTATGTCCCAGACAAACAATGAAATTCATACTTGCAGCAGCACAACAGAATCATAGTACACTGTAAACAATATAATAAATGAGAGAAAGAAAAGTTCAGTGTGTGTATACACACGCATGCACATGTACAAATAAAAAAAATAGTAGTGCAATAATAGTCTATGTAGTTCAGACCTTATTTGAGGTTGTAGTATTTAATAACCTAATGGCTGTACGGAAGAATCATGTATCTATGCGCAGTAAATAGATCGATTGTAATCATGTATTGTCGTTCCGCTGACTGGTGAGCATGCAACAAAAAAGCTTTTCACTGTACCTCATAAACTAATAAACTAAACTGAATTGACTTCAAAGATGTTCTGTCACCAAACACTGCAGTTCAATTAGCACAGTTTACCTTTTCAAATAAATGGGTTTTTATTTATCCATGCATTCACAACTGACATGACACTTCATGAAACGTTGCTAAAAGTAACCGGCAGCATCTTTGTTTTTCACATCCATGACAACAATGTTTATAGCATTTTACATTTTATTATATATCATGTAATGTTCTTGTCAATATTGGATGTGCCCATGAACTTTCAATGAAGCAAAAGGCATTTTTTATCAAATATTTGTGGTTGGAAGGTTGAAAGTGTTATTATCTTCCACAATCTTTGCAGTTCAAGTACTGTGCATCTTTTGAAAACAATTATTTGTTTCGTCTTGAAGTTCTTCAGCAGGGGGAGGAGAGAAGCAATGATCCAATTTTCTTTTTTTAATGTTGAGTAAGCCTGCAAAGCATCAAGCACATTCCCTTGCAAAACCATTATGGTGACTAATGTAATGTGCATCTGCTTTATACTTCCTCCATAAGTGGCCAAGTGACTTTGACTTTACTGTAAGTGGTGCAACCTGTGCCAGAGGGGGAGCCATCTCTTCATTTACTTGTCCTCAGAGCCAATTTTGCAACGTTATTACTTGAAGTGATGTTGAGTGTCGTAATGTCGAGCTAAATATGGGATACATATTGTAATTGCATGCAAATCATTGAATGACTTCATATGATGCAATTTGTTTTACCATCTCTGGTCCTCTCTGTGGGTGTGGAGTATTGTGAGGAAAAGATAACATGTATCGTGGATAGGTTGGTCACCAACAATGTGCTCATATTGTATCTTTACAAAGTAAAGTACTGTGTGCGTGTTTAAACAGGATACTTATCAAACAAAGGCACAAAGTGCTGGAGCAAGACCAGAAGACATAAGAGCAGAATTAAGCCATTCGGCCCATCGAGTTGACTGCGCCGTCCATTCATGGCTGGTCTATTTTTCTCTCTCAACCCCATTCTCATGCCTTCACCCCGTAACGTTTGACATCCTTGCCAATCGAGAACCTATCAATCTCCACTTTAAAAATACCCAATGACTTGACTTCTGCAGCCACCTGTGGCAATTAATCCACAGATTTACCATCATCAGCGGGTAATTCAGCAAGTCAGGCAACATCTCTGGAGAAACATAGAAAACGTAGAAAATATGTGCAGATGTAGGCCATTCGGCCCTTTGAGCCAGCACCGCCATTCAATGTGATCAAGGCTGATCATAACATGGATAGGTGACCTTTTGGCATGAACAAATAAAAGTCGACTCTGAATTATATGATACCAGTAAAGGTGACCAAAAGCTTGGACAGAAGATGTGAAGTGTAGTGAAACAAGAGATTTGGGGAATTACAGAGTTTAGGACCTACGATTACGAGCAACTAAATCTGGGAGTGCTGTGGTGGCCAGAAATGGAGCAGGTCAGGAGATTTGCAGAATTGGTGAACATGTCATAGAGGACTTGCACTATTGAAAATAATTATACAAGGGCCAGGAGCAATTGTTGGGCATGTGAGAAAGAATAAGTTGTAGTGGTGTGTAGTAATAAAGAGAAGGGTTATTGTCAGGCAGGGAGCTTGCATGGAATAAGCTAAGTAAGTCAGTCCCTCAACCCTGCTTCCATCATTCGATAAGACCACACAATGCTACAGACCACTTCTGGCTCTACAATAAGCTTGCTTTCTAATAGTGTTTTTGTACAAATGTCTTGTTATTTTTTTGCACAGTCTGTTTCCTCGTAGAATGTATATATAATTAAGTATAGTAGGAAAATAACTGCAGATGCTGGTACAAATCGAAGGCATCACAAAATGCTGGAGTAACTCAGCGGGTCAGGCAGCATCTCAGGAGAGAAGGAATGGGTGATGTTTCGGGTCGAGACCCTTCTTCATACTGATATGAATCAGTCTGAAGAAGGGTCTCAACCTGAAACGTCGCCCATTCCTTCTCTCCTAGATGCTGCCTGACCTGCCGAGTTACTCCAGCATTTTGTGATACCTATAATTAAGTATAAATAATTTATATTAACATAATTCATGTATGATTTGTGCTTTTGAGTGTTGTCTGAGACTATGTGCCATTGGTGCTGCAGCAAGCAAGATTTTCATTGTACCTCTACGTCACCGTATTTGTGCAATTGACAATGACCTTGAGTTGACTCGGTTGAGTCACGGTTGACCTTGACAACACTTTCCCGCTCCTTTCTCATGAACCCTTGACGTCTAGTGGTTTAAATCCCTCACATCTCTGCCTCAGATATATTCAATGATTTCACCTCCATATCTCTCCGGGGTAGAGAACTTTGAAGTGTCCTAACCCTCTGAGCAAAGAAATGTCTTCTAATTGTCCCTGCCGCATCTGCTCTCATGTCCAGGACATTTAACATGTCCTCCTTATTCAGGAAACATAGCTTCCCTTCTATTGTGGTTGGTTCACCTCCCCCACCCCACCCTTGCATTTCCTCTGTATTGCAGACTTCTGCTCTCACCACACCTCGTTGCAGATGGAACAGGGGCGGCACAGTGGCGCAGCGGTAGAGTTGCTGCCTTACCGCGCCAGAGACCTGGGTTTCGACCCTGACTACGGGTGCTGTCTGTGCGGAGGTTGTACCTTCCCCCTGTGACTTGCGTGGGTTTTCTCCGGGATCTCCGGTTTCCCCCCACACTGCAAAGACGCACAGATTTGTATAGTTAATTGACTCGGTGTAATTGTAAATTGTCCCTGGTGCGAAGGACAGTGTTAGTGTACGGGGATTGCTGGTTGGCGGTGGTTGGCGCGGACCTGGTGGGCCGAAGGGGCCTGCTTCCACGCTGTATCTCTAAACTAAACTCATCACTCCCAGCACGTCCTTCCCTGACTTCTGGCACATTTCCTTGCAACCTCAGGAGATGCAACACCTGTTCTTATTCCCATCACCAGGGATCTAAACAGCCATTCCAGGTGATGCAAAGATTCATGTGCTCCTCTTCCAACAAAAAGCCTGACTCAGGGTATCCTTTCTCCCTCCACAGATGCCACTCGGCCCGTTATATTCTTCCAGCAGATTGTTTGTTGCTCCAGATTCCAGCATCGACAACCGCTTGAGTCTACTCTTCAATTGAAATGGGCGATCTTTTCATCTGAAACTCACGCCCTTTTGTTTTAAGTCCTCCAATGGGGGGATCCACCCTGTCTTTCTCCCCTCAGAATCATAGTTGGATTACCTCTCATTCTTTTCACACCCCAGCAAGAGAGACCACTTTGCACATCGTCCAATACAATCCCATTCTCCCTTTCAATAAGAAACTGACACTATACACCAACTCCGACCCGAAACGTCACCCATTCCTTCTCTCCAGAGATGCTGCCTGACCCGTTGAGTTACTCCAGCATTTTGTTTCTACCTTCAATTTAAACCAGCATCTGCAATTTTCTTTCCTATACTATACTCCAACTGCAGTCTCAACAGTGCTTTGTAACCCTGCACCTAAACTTTGCTACCTTTATACTCGGTTCCTCTTACATGAAGGCCCAACATTTGCTAAGGGCTATCTTTAATCAACTTTATCGGACTTTATCTTGTACTAAATGTTTTGCCCTTCATCCTGTATATGTACACTGCAGGTGGCTTGATTGTAATCATGTAAAGTCTTATCGTTGACGGGATGGAATGCAACAAAAAGCTTAATACTGTACCTCGGTACATGTGATAATAATAAGCTAAACTCAACTAAATTTAACTAAATTAAACTAAACATTTTATTAACCTTCTTAATGACTTGCTACACTGACATGTGTTCTATGTGGTAGAATCCAGATCTCCTTGTAATGGAAAAAAATGTAGTTTCACTCTTTGTCTAAATAATAATTTGCTTTGTTAATCTTTAATCAAAGGGCGGCACAGTGGCGCGGACGTAGAGGCCTTCCAGTGCTTACAGCGCCAGAGACCCGGGTTCGATCCTGACTACAGGTGCTGTCTGCACGGAGCTTGTATGTTCTCCCCGTGACCTGCGTGGGTTTGTACGTTCTCCCCGTGATCTTCGGTTTCCTCCCATGCTCCAAAGACGTATAGGTATGTAGGTTAATTGGCTTCGTTATAATTGTAAATTGTCCCCAGTGTGTGTAGGATAGTGTATGCGCGCGGGGATCGCTGGTCGGTGTGGACTCGGTGGGCCAAAGGACATGTTTCCGCGCTGTATCTCTAAACTAAAAAAATAATCAAAAGGTGGATAATGTCAATTTTCCCACATTACATTCTATCTGCCCACTCATTTAACCTATGTTCCTTTGCAACATCAGTTCTTCCTCACAACTCACTAACACATCTATTTGTAGTCAGCAGATTTGACTGCAACACACTTTATTCTCATTCTAGTCATCAGGAGGGATTATAACCGGTTGATGTCACAGCAGTTAATCTTGTGGTCCGGAAAATGACCAAACTCTTAATTTTCTGTTCTCCATCCACACCCAGGGCCGTCTTAACGCAAGGGCCTGATGGGCACTTGCCCGGGGGCCCCATGCTGATCTGTGTATGTTAAGTGACTTGCAATAAATAAATACTACTTAAAAAATGTAGGTTCAATAAGTGCTTTTTTCGCAACATTTTCCTTCCCTAAGTGCTTCTCATAGCGATCTGTAAGTGCTTTTCGCAACAATGTAGCACCCTAAGTCCATCGCTAAGTGCTTTTCGGTAAGTGCTTTTCGCCGGCACGACAGGGGGGGACTGGTAGGGAAAGGGGGGTGGGGGAGAGTAACGGTAGGGGCCCCAGTACACTGCTTTGCCCGGGAGCCCATAATGCTGTAAAAACGGCCCCGTCCACACCAAACCTATGCACACTTATTCGTGCAGTCCCTTTTGTGAAATGACTTCTGCAAACAAAAATACATCAGATTTTTCAGTTTCACATTATCCGCTTTATCCAAACCCAGATTTTAAAATCGTGACATTGTATAAGCAGAAAGCATTATAGGTCACCTAGTGTCGAGTTTAATGGGGCTTAGGTGTGTGTTAGAACACAGGCAGATTTAGACGTGGAGATTTAGAAGTTCTTATTTACTGAAATGAGTATGTTGGGAAGCTGGCTGGAATTGCATTGGAAGAGTTGACAGGAATTGCTTCCTCCGTCTGAGGAAGTGTCTCGACCTGAAAACTCATCTCTTCCTTTAAGTTTAGTTTAGTTTAGTTTAGTTTAGTTTAGAGATACTGCGTGGAAAACAGGCCCACTGAGCCCGCACCGACCAGCGATCCCCGCGCATTAACACAACCCTCCGCACACAAGCGACAATTTCACGTTTATACCAAGCCAATTCACCGGCACTTCTTAAATTACCTTAGGCCTTAGGTTTTGGATTTTTCTAGTTATTCCTCGACGTCTTCGCCTTCCTGAGGATATTTGCGAAACCTTTTGTCCTCCTTCCTATGCCGTTGTGACACCTAGGAAATTAGCATATGTTCAAGATTCAATGGAAATGCAGGATTTTATGAAAAATTCTGAATTCTGTATTCTGAAGGGAGGCACGGTGGCGCAGCGGTAGAGTTGCTGCCTTACAGCGAATGCAGCGCCAGAGACTCGGGTTCGATCCTGACTACGGGTGCTGTACTGTACGGAGTTTGTACGTTCTCCCCGTGACCTGCGAGGGTTTTCTCCGAGATCTTTGGTTTCCTCCCACACTCCAAAGACATACAGGTTTGTAGGTTAATTGGCTGGGCAAATGTAAAAATTGTCCCTGGTGGGTGTAGGATAGTGTTAATGTGCGGGGATCGCTGGGCGGCGCGGACCCGATGGGCCGAAGGGCCTGTTTCTGCGCTGTATCTCTAAATCAAAAAAAAATCTAAAAACAAATCTTTAAAAATCTGGTGTTGTTTCTGAGGAGTAAGATTAAGGGAGTATAGTCTCTGGATTCTCACTAGAAGAAATAGGAAACATATCAAAAAGGAATTAAAGCATGTGGTGCTCTCTGAAAAATAGCTGCTGAGGTAGAGATAATGGTATTCTTTAAATATGAAATGTGATAATTATTTCAAAAAGAAGAATTTGCTGGAGGATGAATTGAAATGATAGAAGAGACGAAAAGAAAGAAACAAAATGCTTGAGTAACTCAACTCAATGCTGCCTGACCCATTGAGTCACTCCAGCATTTTGTGTCTATCTTCGGTGTAAACCAGCATCTGCAGTTCCTTCCTACAAGCGCAGCGGTAGAGTTGCTGCTTTACAGCGAATGCAGCGCCGGAGACTCAGGTTCGATCCTGACTACGGGTGCTGCACTGTAAGGAGTTTGTACGTTCTCCCCGTGACCTGCGTGGGTTTTCTCCGAGATCTTCGGTTTCCTCCCACACTCCAAAGACGTACAGGTATGTAGGTTAATTGGCTGGGTAAATGTAAAAATTGTCCCTAGTGGGTGTAGGATAGTGTTAATGTACGGGGATCACTGGGCGGCGCGGACTTGGAGGGCCGAAAAGGCCTGTTTCCGGCTGTATATATATGATATGATATGATATGATACACAAAGGGATGAGAAGATGGTTTCTGTAGAAAGGAGCCAAAGATAAAATGGGATTTCTCTACCTTCGTAACCCCTGCATTCCCTCTCTCTCCATCCCTCCCCACCCAAGTCGTACCAGCTTCAAAGTCGTCTTGTTGGGTCTCATTGTCTGTACTCGTTTTCAACTAAAAACAACTAACAATGGCCTCCTTCCTTTGTCATCGTTACTTTTTTTGCATATCATACGTCATTTGTTCTATATCTCTCTACATCACCACCTTTCTCTCTCATTTCCCTTTCACCTGACTCTCAGTCTGAAGAAGGGTCTCGACCCAAAACATTGCCTATTTCTTTTCTCGAGATATGCTGGCTGACCCAATAGACAATAGACAATAGGTGCAGGAGGCGGCCATTCGGCCCTTCGAGCCAGCACCACCATTCAATGTGATCATGGCTGATCATTCTCAATTAGTACCCCGTTCCTGCCTTCTCCCCATACTCCCTGACTCCGCTATCCTTAAGAGCTCTATCTCGCTCTCTCTTGAATGCATTCAGAGAATTGGCCTCCACTGCCTTCTGAGGCAGTGAATTCCACAGATTCACAACTCTCTGACTGAAAATGTTTTTCCTCATCTCCGTTCTAAATGGCCTACCCCTTAATTCTTAAACTGTGGCCCCTTGTTCTGGACTTCCCCCAACATTGGGAACATGTTTCCTGCCTCTAACGTGTCCAACCCCTTAATAATCTTATACGTTTCGATAAGATCTCCTCTCATCCTTCTAAATTCCGCTCTCTCGATCCAGATTTTTGTGTCTATCGTCAGTAAAATGGGGCTCCATGTCTTCCTCTTATTTGGTAATATGCGTGGCTTCAAATCATCAGTGAAGTGTGCTGAAAGATTCCGAGTTGTTATTGTTATTGGCATCGGTTTAGTATTGTCGCGTGTGCTGAGATAGAGTGGAAAACTGTTCCGTGCGCTATCCAGACAATTCATAGCACACATGGCTCATACCATACATGAGAAAATGTAGTGCAGTCACAGGGGTCACATTGTTTTATCATATCATATCATATCATATCTATACAGCCGGAAACAGGCCTTTTCGGCCCTCCAAGTCCGTGCCGCCCAGCGATCCCCGCACATTAACACTATCCTACACCCACTAGGGACAATTTTTACATTTACCCAGCCAATTAACCTACATACCTGTACGTCTTTGGAGTGTGGGAGGAAACCGAAGATCTCGGAGAAAACCCACGCAGGTCACGGGGAGAACGTACAAACTCCTTACAGTGCAGCACCCGTAGTCAGGATCGAACCTGAGTCTCCGGCGCTGCATTCGCTGTAAAGCAGCAACTCTGCCGCTGCGCTACCGTGCAGGCCAACATTCGGAACTAGACATTTGGAAAGGTGTTGAATTGGAAAACATTTAGGCAGCAGGGTGGCCCAGCGGTAGAGCTGCTGCCTTACAGCGTCAGAGATCCGGGTTTGATCCTGACTACGAGTGCTTGTCTGTACGGAGTTTGCACCTTCTCCCCGTGACCTGCGTGGGTTTCCTCCGAGACCTTCGGTTTCTTCCCACACTCCGAAGACGTACAGGTTTTTGTAGGTTAATTGGCTTGGTATAAATGTTTAAAATTGTCCCTAGTGTGTGTAGGGTTGTATTAATGTGTGGGGATCGCTGTCAGTGTGGACTCGGTGGGCCGAATGGCTTTCTTCAGTCTGACGATGGGTCTTGACCCAAAACGTCACCCATTCCTTCTCTCCAGAGATGCTGCCTGTCCCGCTGAGTTACTCCAGCATTTTGTGTCTATCTTCGGTTTAAACCCGCATCTGCAGTTCTTTCCTACACACTTGTCTTCGTAATGTCTCTGCTACCACTATACCCTTTTTAGGTAAGGGAACTAAAACTGCACATAGTGTTCCAGGTGTGGCCTCACCAACACCTTGTGCAACTGGTGTTGCAAAACAAAATCTCCCTATTCTTAAACTCTAACCCCCTGTGCAATAAATCCAACATGCCATTTGTCTCCTTGTCTACTTGTTGGACTGGCCCGATAACTCTTTGTGATTCATGCACTAGCACGGTTCCAAGATCGTTGGGACTGCATTAAGATTCACCCTATAAATTTAGAAGCCCCTAAATTAAAGGAGTCTTGAAAAAAAATGGTGTATTCCAAATAAAGACATCAGTAAATTGGTTTAGGTGACGTCTTGGGTCGAGACCCTTCTTCAGACTGAGAGTCACTCTCAGTCTGAAGAAGGGTCTCGACTCGAAATGCCACCTATACCTTTTCTCTGGAGATGCTGTCTGACCCGCTGAGTAACTCCAGCTTTTCGTGTCTGTCTTCGGTTTAAACCAACATCTGCAGTTCCTATCGACACAGTAAATTGGGTTCACCGAGTGAAGCTATAGATTTCTTTGTCAAAATAATGATCGAAAATCTTGGATGCAGAGCTAATAGCAATTGGAAAGAGAAAATCTGATCAGGAAAAAAGTAGCTGCTGCCTCTCTACGCAAGGGGTAGACCTTGGTGCTGTCTGTGTGGAGTTTGCACATTCCCCTGTATCTGCCTGTCCCGCTGAGTTACTCCAGCTTTTTGTGTCTTTCTTCGGTTTAAACCAGCACCTGCAGTTCCTTCCTACACTCACCAGACGAATTCCTCAGATGAGATGATGCGAGGCATTTTGGATCTGCATTACTTGGAGTTTAGAAAAACGATGGGTCACATTATTTAAATATATAAGATCCAGGGTGACTTTGGCAGAGTAGACGTTGACATGCCGTTACTTGATTTATCGGGCCAGTCCGACAAGTAGACAAGGAGACAAATGGCATGTTGGATTTATTGCACAGTTACAGTTGCACAAGGTATTTTGCACCTATGTCCCTTTGTTTGAGACTCGCCCATAGCTCTCTGACACTGTGAGGCAGTAGTTCCACTATTCTGACCTTATCTGTCACAGCCAAAGAGCCTCTTGTGATATCGTTTGTCTCTCTTCTCCTGCACGTTTGCTTACAGAGCCTAATCATCGCTGCCTTCCTCCCTCTCAGCCATGTCTCCTGAAAATACAATGTTGGATCCACAGCCCATTTTGCATCACTACCTCCTCTGCAAAGTTTGTGCCATTGACTCATCATCCAGCATTTAAGATCAGATGAGCAAATTGTCATTGCCTTTGATAACTCCCTCAAACACATTTGTTCCAAGCCGCGTGCAGGTTTGTAAGATAATTGGCTTGGTAAAATTGTAAATTGTCAAATGTCCACAGTGCCGTGGGTAGGGACGACAGCGTTGGCGTGCGGGGATCGCTGCAGGGCCGTTTTTACAGCATTATGGGCCCCTGGGCAAAGCAGTGTACTGGGGCCCCTACCGTTACTCTCCCCCACCCCCCTTTCCCTACCAGCCCCCCCCTGTCATGCCGACGAAAAGCACTTACCGAAAAGCACTTAGCGATGGACTTAGGATGCTACATTGTTGCGAAAAGCACTTACAGATCGCTGTGAGAAGCACTTAGTGACCGAAAATGTTGCGAAAAAAGCACTTATTGAACCTACATTTTTAAAGTAGTATTTATTTATTGCAAGTCACTTAACATACACAGATCAGCATGGGGCCCCTATGCTCGTGGGCCCCCGGGCAAGTGCCCATCAGGCCCATGCGTAAAGACGGCCATGGATCGCTGGTCGGTTCCGACGTCGGTGGGCCAAAAGGCCTGTTTCCGCGCAGTATCTCTAAACCAAACTATGAAATCCATCCACTCCTTCCTAACGTCACTGCACCAGAGCCATTGTTTTAAGGTGAACCAGTCCCCTAATAGCAAGTGTCGTAAGGAACTGCAGATGCTGGCTTAAACCGAAGGCAAGCCACAAAAAGCTGGAGTAACTCAATGGTCAGACAGCATCTCTGGAGAAAAGGAATAGGTGACGTTTCGGGTCGAGAAGAAGGGTGTCGACCAGAGACGTCATCTATTCCCTTTCTTTCAGAGATGCTGTCTGACCCGCTGAGTTACTCGAGCCTTTTGTGTCTATCTTCAGTCTGATGGTGTCCAATTGGACCCTACGCTGTGATTCATGCCAAGGTTCCAAACCCATCTGCACGATCAAATTCTTTTGCCTGTTGAAAACCTTCCATCTTTGTCCACCAACATGATTGTCAGATGCTCTCCATGCTAGCTTCCCAAATTCTACCTTCAAATCAATAGAACTCCTTCAAAATTCTGTAATTTCCTTGAAATCCTGCTCTGAGTTCCATTCATTCATTCATTCATTCATCCACAATGCCCCTCTTGACCTATATTGGCTTTTGGTTTGTTAGCTGACACATCATTTAAAAATTCTTGTCCTTTCAACACGGATGTTGAAATTCTATTAAATAAATAACTGATCCAATTATATCCAGCTCTTTTCAAGGTTGAATTGTTTAGTGTTTTAAAAAAAAACAAACACTTTCTGTCAGCTAATTTCTGTTTTGTAATGACAAACACTGACTGATGCACGGGGGGGGGGGGGGGGGGGGGGGGGGGGGGAGGGGGGGGGGGAGGAGGATGAGCACAGTTTTAAATTCACACTGCCATTAACATGGATGTCAATTTCTAATATACACAGGCGAGAATCCAGACTCAATCATCAATGCGGGAATGGAAGGCATTCTGTACTTGAAAAAGAATAATGAGCATCATTTTAATCTATAATTATAAGATGTTGCAAGCTTTGCTGAATTAACCTAGGTCACTGAATTAGAGTCCATTTAATCTTCTACTTAAGGCTTTGTTCTGTAAAATGAATGTGTCTAAAAAATAAGTGGGATAAAGGCGCAGCAATTAATAAATTGAAGTTTTATTGGGGAATGACGTTTTGAAAAGATTTAATGGAATACACCAGTCACCATTTTAAATCAATGTTTTGAACATGTGGTTTAAAAACATTGTGTAGATTTTTAAAATTCTATTTTAGTCTCCCCGAGAAAAGGGAAATTCACAGATGTTGACTCTGGCTACAATCGACAAGTATCTGACTACAATTTTACCCGATCTGCCAGAAACTAAAGTGATTGTGTTCAAATGGTATAGAGTTTGCCTCCAGAGAATGACAATAATACAAGGGCCTTTCATTTTGGGTTATCTTTACTGCAAATATTTGCCAAGAGATATTTCTCTCTGCGATATTCACGATGACTGAAGAGGAAAGGTTCCGCTATTGCATTTTGCTTGCTTGATATGTTTGTGATGAATTCATTGTAGACACTCCAGGTACTGCCGATAGATCGCTCACAGTGGCCCTCTTTACATCATTTTTGAGTGGGTAGCACCGCTGGTGATATTGTGTAACAAGGGGCTCCAACTAAAACTGACTGACACATCCCAATAGGTTGTGCAGGAAAGAACTGAAGATGCTGGTTTAAATCGAAGATAGACACAACATGCCGGAGTAACTCAGCGGGTCAGGCAGCATCTCTGGAGAGAAGGAATGGGTGACGTTTCGGGTCTAGACCCTTCTTCCAACTTCAAACGTCACGCATTCCTTCTCTCCGGAGATGCTGCCTGTCCCGCTGAGTTACTCCAGCATTTGTCCATTGTCTATTGTCATTTTATGTCTATCTTTGATGTCAATAGGTTACCAGGCAGTCTAACTGAGTGGTGGGTTACAAAAAGGTGACCTCCAAGCAGCTAAACGTCAACAGCACCACATCGTAATGTCGTAAATGGGAAATAAATGATTTTGGAAGCTTGGGTTTACAGAGAGAACAAGAAAAATGTGCATTTCAAACAGGTTCACGCCCACTTTGTTCCAGCAAGAATAAAGTTTAACGGTTGCGACTGTTTCAAAAATAATTTTACGTAACCATGGCAATAACCGGACGCCGGTTGCAAATTAACCCCTCCACTTTAAAACTTGGTAACTCGTAGAGAATTCCAGCACGACGCTGAACTCCTGGCTTGTGGGAATGTAGGGCGTTGCAACAATTACAACAGCAAGCAAAGCTTCACCCTTTGAGTGATATTTTAAGAAGGTTTTCTTTGGCACTGTTTATAAAACCAGCCTACACCACCAGGTTAGAAGGCAAGCCTAGATCTGCAGGCAATTGTCAATATATTGATGTTGGAAAGTACCTTGAGAGAAAGAGTAAACGTCACACATTACGGGAGGTCATGGGGGGGTGCCATGCAATGTAGGGTTGTCTCATATTACTGTTCTTTCCAATAAATGAAGATTTAATTTGACAAAATACACACTCAGTAGGTTTGTTCACAAATTTCTTCCTCTTTCTCCTCACTGCCAAGCAAAACCCTTGATATTCATTACAATTCTTTTTGTTGTTGTTGTTGTTGTTGTTGTTGTTGTTGGTTCTGCACAGTTAGCTTCAGTGGCCTGAGGATAAGGAAAGAAAAATCAATCAAAGCCACCTTTCCAAAGTTTAGTTTAGTTTAGTTTATTGTCCGAGGAAGAGTGAAAAGTTTTTTTTGTTGCGTAATGACCAGTCAGCAGGAAGAGAGTGCATGATTGCAACCAATCCATTTACGGTGTACAGATACATGGTTATAGTTATAGTTATAGTTATAGTTATAGTTATAGTTATAGTTATAGTTATAGTTATAGTTATAGTTATAGTTATAGTTATAGTTATAGTTATAGTTATAGTTATAGTTATAGTTATAGTTATAGTTATAGTTATAGTTATAGTTATAGTTATAGTTATAGTTATAGTTTAGTTATAGTTATAGTTTGGTTTTCGTTATAGTTATAGTTATAGTTATAGTTATAGTTATAGTTATAGTTATAGTTATAGTTATAGTTATAGTTATAGTTATAGTTATAGTTATAGTTATAGTTATAGTTATAGTTATAGTTATAGTTATAGTTATAGTTATAGTTATAGTTATAGTTATAGTTATAGTTATAGTTATAGTTATAGTTATAGTTATAGTTATAGTTATAGTTATAGTTATAGTTATAGTTATAGTTACTTTATTTGTCATTCCACTCCTTACAGATCATGCAACGAATGGGACGAAACAGAGTGCCTCCGGGGGCCACAGTGCAATACAAATGCAAAACATATAGACAGGGGATGACAGTGCAGTACAATACGATACAGTACAATACAATTAGACAGTGCACTTCAATACAATACATATAGACAGGGGATTAAAGCATGTAAACGGTAAAAGGTAAAGCATTTAACCTAGAGTTTAAAGCATGTAAATGGTGAATGGTAAGAGAATAAGAAGATCACAGTTAAAGTAAGAAATGTTGCTGCAGGAATAGAGATTTAAGAGTGTGGAGCGATTGTAATATGTGATTGTAGATCTGCTTCTGAGGCGAGCAGGCAATTAGTCGCCTGCGTTGGCCGCCATCTTGCAATCCACGATTCTTTGAGTGGTGTAAAATATTTTGGCTGTTATGTCCTTTTGAATGGAAATAGTTTCTAAGCATTACCGTCCAGATTTATGGGTGAGGGGAAAAAATTGGAAAAACAGAGACTTCTTCACATTTCTGTGCACTTTATTGGATTTTCTCCTTCAACCCTGGCAACAGCTGTGTCCATGCAATAAAATTGCTTTCCTGATGTCCTGAGGTAATATTTCAAGACGTCAGTCAATTTTGTGTGCTATGCACGGGGCTTTTGGTAATAGCCTAAATAAAACTTGCCAAAATGTGTTGTTGACTGCCTAGTTTCTTTCACCAGCTGCATTGCAGCAAGGGTAATTACAGGAAACCAAATTTGGAAAGGATTTCTTCTATGACTTTACCGGCTAAAACAGAGTTGTGATGTGCAAAACATTAGTTTAATCAAACTGCAGAGAATCGTCAGTACTTACTCAGTATGGCACAGAGTCCAACAGACCAAAGGTATCAGGTGTCACAAAATGCTGGAGTACCTCAGCGGGTCAGGCAGCATTTCTGGAGAGAAGGAAAGGGTGACGTTTCGGGTCGACACCCTTCTTCAGTCTGAAGAAGGGTCTCGACCCGAAACGTCACCCTTTCCTTCACTCCAGAGATGCTGCCTGACCCGCTGAGGTGCTCCAGCATTTTGTGATACCTTCGATTTGTACCAGCATCTGCAGTTATTTTCCTACGCAAAGGCATCAGGTAGGTATACTCCTTCACATGCTTAGGTGGCAAATCTCAGCCAAGGTAAAGGCGTCAAAGCTAAAATTGTCCCGACAGTTTCTGCTTGGAGAGGGAAGGATCGGTATCCCTGTCATAACCCAGTGATTTCTCTGCAAAAGATGTGCATGAGTGCGCAGAATTGGATAAAACCTTACTCCGACATCTGATATCCAAGCAACATGATGAAAGGTGGACTCCTTCAAATGAGCTGTCAGTACACGGGCAGTGTGTAAGAAGGAACTGCACACGCTGGTTTAAACCAAAGTGAGACACAAAAAAGCTGGAGTAACTCAGCGGGACAGGCAGCATCTCTGGAGAGAAGGAATGGGTGACGTTTCGGGTCGAGACCCTTGTTCAGCACCCGGGGTAGTGGGACTGACAATCATAGCCTACAGGGGAAACCGTAGAGAATGAAAGAAAAGCTTTTGAAAGTCTCGCTTCATGGGGAGAAATGTGGTAGAGCATCTCTGTCACCCACCATCTGCATCACATCTCCCACCTAAATACTAAGTAATCAAGTTGTAGAGCCATAGATAGACACAAAAAGCTGGAGTAACTCAGCGGGTCAGACAGCATCTCTGGAGAAAAGGAATAGGTGACGTTTTGGGTCGAGACCCTTCTTCAGAGCCATAGAGTTAGTTGTGCACCACAGAAATGAGCTCTCCACCCTATTGCGTCCATGCGAACCTATTTGCCTCGCTCCGCAAATCCCATTGGGTTCCTATTCATCTATGATTGTATTGAATAAATGAATGAATGAATAAATGAATGAATGAATGAATGAATGAATGAATGAATGAATGAATGAATAAGTTTATGGCCAAGTATGTGCATATCCAAGGAATGTGCCTTGGTGCTCCGCTCACAAATGACAACACAAATATATAGTTAATAATTAAGAATAAAGCATAAACGCAGCAAAACAATAAGGGTACAACATTACGGTCTAAACATGTGGGTGAAAATAAACCAGAGCAAAAAAGAGACTCCAGACTTTGGTTATTGAGTAGAACTCCTACTCGCGGAAATAAAGCTGTTTTTATGTCTGGCTGTGGCTGCTTCGACAGTCCGGAGTCGCCTTCCAGAGGGAAGTGCTTCAAAGATTTTGTGGCCAGGGTGAGAGGGGTCAGAGATGATCTTGCCCGCTCGCTTCCTGGCCCTTGCAGTGTACAGTTCGTCAATGTTAAGTGCCCGCTTGGAGCTCAATATAATTCTACAATAAGATGAGGGCCACTATAATCATGGCATGCATGGCATGTTCAGCAAGAGGCAGGTATGAGAATTCCAGAGTGAATCAGCCCTGAGGCTGCTTTGGCCTCTACTTTGAAATGATGCATGCTTCCTCCTGAAGTCAATTGACTCAGGAATCTAAC